>NW_024869937.1:711696-723056 GCF_013358625.1 Macadamia integrifolia
CGAAGGTCCCACCTTCAACAGGGGGCTCAGTAAAGCCGATCCGAAGCGGCCGAAGGTCTTTCTCTCGGTCGACCCCAAGCCTTGGTCATTGGTAATGCCGAGGCCGAAGGAACAAGTCAACCTAAGAAGATGGTTACTCCCACAGGAAGAAGCTCCTGGTGGAAGTAAGGGGGCTCCTGATATAGCCAAAATAACCTCTCGGTGGGGCCAAGGACACGTGTCGCTCTGAGACACGTGTCCTCCGCCAGACGAAGGCTCCAAGAAACCACTCACACTCGAGCACGCTCAATCACCGAGGCACGCCCGCAGAATCACGCGGGATCACGTCGTCTGCATGAGGGGAATATTCCCCC
Organism: Macadamia integrifolia; assembly: GCF_013358625.1. Classification (NCBI taxonomy): domain Eukaryota; kingdom Viridiplantae; phylum Streptophyta; class Magnoliopsida; order Proteales; family Proteaceae; genus Macadamia; species Macadamia integrifolia. Next base: position 712,050 of record NW_024869937.1, read on the forward strand.
CAGAAGGGTGGACATATTCGAGTAGGACTCTAAGAGGGAAGAAGGGGGAAAAAACCCTAAGGCCGGAGAGCTATATAAGAAGGCACGGAAGAAAGGGGAAGGTAAGCTCTGATACCCTCACCATTACTCCTTTATTGAACTGTGCGGCCAACCCTGACTTGAGCGTCGGAGGACTAACCCCGGACTAAGTTCCGGGCCTCCGTCGTCTGTGTTTGTGTAGGTTGGACTAGCGGGGTTTTTTGGCAGCAACACGACCAAAACCGGAATCCCGCCTTCCTCAACAATGGCCGTTTTGCCCTCGGGAATAGTAGCCAAACTGGTCAAAACCACCATAGCCTTCTCCGCCAAACTGCTCCCCTGCTCTGAAACCATCCCCACGAGCAGTTTCACGGCTCCAACGCTAACGGCCTTCTCTTTGTTTTGCCGCACCGTACATAGTTTGTAGAGCGTGGTAAGCGCATCTTTCTTCCAGCGAGTGGAGCCGTTCAGGAGCAGAGAAACCAAGGGTGGAATAGCTTCGCATGCACCAATTGAGATCTTGTTGTCTTCGATCAACATGAGACTAAGCAGAGCACAAGCAGCGTTCTGCTTCGACACCTCTGTGCCTGTTTTAAGAACATAAATTAGAGGTTTTATAGCTTCGGCATCCGTAATCAAAGTTTTATTGCCTTCATGTAGAGAGAGATTCAATAGAGCTATCACAGTATGTTCCTGTGCCTATGGGTCACTGCAGCGGTGGAGAGGAATCAAGGGGGGAACAGCACCCGATTCACCAATGATAGCTCGATTCTCAGCGAGAAGACGTAGCTTCGCTACGGCCAAGCGTTTGATAGCAATGGACGAAGACTGGAGACCTTCAACGCATGCCTTCATGGCAGGTTCAAGATTTTCCGGTAGAGCGTTGTCGAGTATCTTCGAGAGGAGAGAGAGAGAGAGAGAGAGAGAGAGAGAGAGAGAGAAAAGAATGGGGAATAAATGAAAGGTCTCTTGGACATCTCACAAATGGGGGTATTTTGGGGATTATAAAAAATAATATAACCTGACTTAATAGTAATTTCTTACAATTGTGGTCGTTAGATAGAATCTTTTTCTTATAGGTGAGGTGAGTGATATTTTCAGAAAAGTGGGAGGTTAAGTTGATATTTTACCATAGTTCAAGGGAGGGGAGTGATGTTTACTCAAAAAATTAGGATTCTATTATTAGGATCAGATAGGGCATATTGATGGTCTAACTTCAACCAATCGTCTAAGTTCAACCAATCAATGTTGATATCTCACATGATTAGGCAGGATGGATTGAGACTGGGTGTCTGGATCGGGATTAGAATAGCTTGATCCTATCTCTTAGGCTACGTTTGGTAGTCATTCAGTTCAAAAAATGACGTTTGATGTCGATAACAGAACTTTTAATTTCTATGTTAAAATTTCGTTTAAAAAAAAAAAAAATGGTGTTTGGTGAATCTGTTTTAGGATCGATTATCTTAGTTGTTCACTTTTTTTGTATTTGGAACGAAACCGAAATGATGGAATAAGGTTTCGTCATTCTATCATTTTGCGTTTCTTTTTTTTTTGTCAAAAAAACAAAAAAACCCTAAATTGACACCAAATGTTTTACTCCGTTTTTTTGTCAAAAAAACAAAAAAAAACCCTAAATTGACACCAAATGTTTTACTCAGATTTTTTTGTTCCCATAGAATGGAAAAACATTCAGAAATTTTTTGGATGACTACCAGATGTAGCCTTAGACCTTTTTTTGCCCCTTTTTTGGATACTTGTTTTAGATCCTCATAAGATGATTGGGGTTCTCTCTCTCTCTCTCTCTCTCTCTCTCTCTCTCTCTCTCTCTCTCTCTCTCGTTACAACATTACATAAACTCAGGTTCAATAGACAAAACTACCCTTTTAATCTTGAGTTTAACTAAAGGGCAAGGATTACTGTAGCCTACTATGCCCAAATAATCCTTTTTTTTTTTTTATGAAAAAAGAAAAAAAAAATAAAGGGGGAGAGTTCCTTGAAAGGCAATATAGCTTTTTTGTTTGCGTGAGGCCAATGAGAGTTCATGCGAAAGCATCAATAGGGATGAGATTTCCACCTTGCATGAGGGGTGAGCCGGGTTGAAATCGTCTGCAATTTCGATCTCGTACAATTCCGTGCAATACCACTTTCAGGCGGTGACACGTGTATTGATACCAATACAATGGCCCAGATCTAGTACAACTAATAAAACATTAAATCAGTTAAAAGACATTTAAATCAGATCTGGGCCATTGTATTGGTATCAATACACGTGTCACCGCCTGAAGGTTGTATTGTACGGAATTGTACGAGGTCAGAATTGCAGACGATTTTTTTCCGGGGTGAGCCTGTTATTTCACCCTTTCTATGTCTAGACGTCGGAGTCATCGAATATGACTTATAACCTTATAAAGGTGCATTTCGTATAATAGTCAAAATACAAAACTATCATGGATAAGAGAATTGAGTTGGCCCAAAAAGTGCTTGGATGCTCTATGTGCGATGTAGACTATTAGAAACAAATCGATTTCTTTCTAGTGGATTCAAAATAGACAGTTGTCTCATTAATAGATAGAAGTAGGAGATTTTCCATTGTTATTGATAGGTTTCTTGTCTATCCATTCCTACTCTTTTGATCCATAAAAACAGATCAAGCTATGTATCAAGTAATGAAACTATCACCTAATGCTATACAAAAGTTAGTTATGTGAATGATTTTCTGTACTGATAAAGATGTTTGTCAATTGATCACTTGTTTTCCCTGAAAGTCGTAATTGCATTTTTATTTGTCTAATATTCTCAGTCTCGAAAATTTCTCTCCTTTAAGATTGTTCTTCATCAATAAACCTCACCTCAAAATCTTCGACTGTAGTAGCTGCAAAAGAAGAGAATAGTAGAAAAAGTACACGCAAAAATAATAAAAATTACAGGTTCAGTAAACAGATTAACTACCCCATCAACTGCTTGTTCTCCCCCACCCAGCCCCTTTTCTATTTAACGTTCTACCTGTGACTGCAAATGTCTGAAAGCTTCTTCCTTCCTTCAACAATATTATCAAAAAATAATCATGCTGCCCAATGATGCTTTCAACTCCAGATCTCAACACCCCAAAACAACCCTTCAAGTACTAGTTCTCCACCATTTCTCGAAGTCCAACTTTAGATTTACACTCTGCAAGTTCTCTTCCAAACACCCAACTTCTCTATGATATTGAGAGATTGTCTTGATCATCAATGAGGAGTAGATCGGTAGATGGGTGTGGCATTGGGTTTGGGTTGGGTAGCTGGTTGTCGGGTAAAGTGGGGGTGATTGTTGGTTAGTCGATCTCTCAACCATTGGATTCCTCATTGCTAGGTATCGCACAAGCATGGCTCATTGGGCGATCTCCTCATTGGAGAGGAGCCGGAATCTCAACAACCTGCCTCCTGTACAATGTACATATATAGAAACAAATTAGGAATATCCTATAGTTCATATTTCTCTGCTTTACCATTTTCTATCAATTAGCCGTTGCCATTTCGAGCCCAATGAGCGCAATTCGCCCAAGTTAAATGGATGGTCTAAGGTGCTAGCCTCTCTCCCAGTAAGAAAGAGAGAAATATTAGACTATTGAGTTCTCACTTCTCACTAACATGTACAATCACTTTAATGAGAAAATGGGCAACTCCATCGAAAGAATCGTTCTTTAACTACTGAGAATTAGTTCTCAGTAACCGTTTCCATTTATTTCTACTCTTTAATTTTCTTCTTCATGCAAAACGATTGTTCCTTTTGTGAGTACAAACACCTGTTCTAAACTCAACTTAACCATTATGTTTTATTTGTTGATAAAAAAAGAAAAAATCTTTATGTTTACTAACTACCCCACCGGGTTCCAGACTTTGGATTAAAGTTGCGCGTGAACTTGAAGGCGTGTGGACGCAGATCCAAGGGCTAGGAGAATCTTGGGCTACTTATCCAGACCTTCGGCTGCCTGTTTGAGGCTTCAGCCCTTAGATCTGCACTACACAGGACCCCAATGAAGCGATTCAGATCCTCTCCGTGGAGTGACTGGAGAAGGACCAGCCGAACACAAAACAAGAGAGAGATAATGAAACCCCCCGGTTCTCACCACAAAATTTCAGACTAACCCAACGTGTCATGTAGCAGAAGTGGATACTTGGTGAGGTTTGATTATGTAGACCACGAGGCTAGGAAACCTTCTCCCATATATATGTACATAAAAGAAAAAGGATGGACAAGCCCCCGTCAGGGTACGCAGCATTTGTCATCCTCTCAGATGGGCATTAAAGAACCAAAAGGGTTGAACTCAAGACCGCCTGATGAACATGAACTTTTATCTCACTACAATTCTTTGGGTGTTGATGAAGGAAATCAGCCAAGATGTACAACGGCTCTTCATTAGAATAACTTTACCATTGCTTTTGTCAGCACCTCCTTTAGTACTTAATGGTGCTAATGAAAATCCTGGTGCTGGCTTGACCTCATTCATTTTCGCAGTTAGGAAGAAGACATAGATATTGTAAACTCGAAACCATGATTCTAAAACTTGGATCGTATCGGTCAGTTTTGACTGGATTGGAACAGTATTGACTTTGATGGATCTGTGATCTTGATACACTTGTATGGTTAAGGGTAAAATCCAATCCAGGCTGATCTGAGTCAATATCGAAGTGGTATCACCCTTGATTGTTCCCAAGTTTTAGAACCTTGGTCGGAATCCAATCAAACCTACAACATAATGGAAATTGGATTCTTTTCAAGTTGGGCATTGCAGCTTCCGAGAACTCATTCCATATCTTGGGAGGAGAGATAGATACAAGATTATTATTATTATTAAAATATTCCTAAAATATGTGAGGATAATATCACAGGCTACCGCACTGTTATTGAGGTGAAACAGGGCCGGGTTGGGCCAGGTTCTTAAAATCCCAACCCAACCCAACCCTACCCTTTCGAACTCATGCCTAGGATCAATGTTGTTGGGCTCATGTCAAATCAAACCAACACTAATTGACCCTGATTGGGCTAGGTTGTGCCAAGTTGGCCCCAATTAGTCATATTTTTGCCAAGGTCGGGGGTAACCTTGATTGACCTTGGTTTAATCATTTGTATCCAATACATTAAAAAAAAGGAAGAAAAAAAATAAAAAAAATCAATGATTAGTAAACAACTAAAATTATGCAGTGCAACATAATAATAGAGGTTTAAAACACTTGACCATAAGAATCAATGATCTAGATTTCATATTATGAGTAAAATTATAGGATGACAACCCTAAATTATATTATATAAATACGGGATAAAATCAAGGTCAGGTTGGGAGAGCCTAGGCTGGGCCTAGGTCTCAATCCAGGCCCATCCCAACCCTGACCCAGGGTCAGTGTCTTTTAATCTTAATCCACCCTCGGGGTTAAAGATCTTAGCCCAAGCCCTGTTCTGGCTTGGTGCGGGTTCAGGTGGTTAGGGCCAAACTTACACCCTAATTGCTACCACCCACCCTTATTAGTTAATGAATTTTATTTATGGGAAAAAGAAGCCCAAATTACACCGTACATGGCCCTTGTATTAAGACATAGAGGGGGAAAAATGACCATTTCGCCCGTTATGAAAGGTAAAAAATTTTCCCATGTTATGCTTCCATGTGCACTCCCACTGGCCTTGTGCTCGTGCAATGTCTACATTGCCTTTTAGGGAGCCTCTCCCTTTATATATTTATAGGAGAGGGTTCCCTAAAAGGCAGCGTGACCCCTACACCAATGCAAGGCCCAATGAGAGTGTTTGGGAGTGCAGCCTAAATGTTTATCAAGGGTTATAGTTGTTTTTTCATATCACGAGGAGAGAGGTAGACACATGGGAGGGCACTGGCATAGGCCACGTGCCCACACAAAGTTCTTTTCCCTATTTATTTATTGAGCAAGAGATTGCTACTTGTGTCACGTCGTTCTTGCACTAGTGTAGGGCCAATGAGTGTGTGTGTGTGTGTGTGCTGGGGCACTAGTATGGATGGGATTCTTGATTGTAGGGGGTGAATGGAAATTTCAGGCGTAGGAACCATGCAATTAGATAGCGTTCTTTTTCCCTTATTTTTGCATGATAAATGAGAAAATTAGTTTCTGTGGGGAGTGTGGCCCCTTCTCATAGGGGTGTCAATCCCAAGCTCGTACTGTTTCGATTGATCGAGCCTGACTGTTTAAAGACCAGCCCAATTTGCACAAATTATTAAACATGTTGGGCCTAAACCCGGCCGTTTATAAATAGATAGTACACGGTGCAAGGGGTAAGCACGATGGGTGCCTGACCGACCTAGCCTGTTTACAAGCTTGATTGTTTATATGTTGATATATATATATATATATATATTTTATTAATTATTGGATGTAATTAATTTTAATATGTTTTTTAAATTGTTGACGATTTAATAAAATATATTTAAATATATTAATCTAAGACAATGAAAGACCATTTAAGGCTTCATTGGTACATTACCCCGTTTAAGACCCGATTATAGCCTGATTAGGAGAAGCTCGATTAAAATCCAATATCCGATCAAGATTGACACTAGACTAACCGAGATTGACTCATTTCTTAAATAAGAAATCATTGTCCAAGGGTATACGGCCCAGGCTCGGTTAGGCTCGATCAAAATCAGCTAGCCCGACCAATTGACACCCCTACCTTCACTTCACATGGGGTGTGAAAATGATCAACCTGTTTCCATGAAATGAGAAATGATATTTCTATTGATGCTTACTCGCTTCCATTCCCCCGGGCGCACGAGGTGCATTCCCCTCCGGGCTGAAACACTTCCATGACAACTGGATAACCAGTTGTCAGCACCCGATGGACTACACGTCTTGGCAATTGGCACGTAGCACTTGGCACTCTTTACTCGTTCTCAGTGTTCTGATGAATTCATATTTTTTCCCAAAGTTCTCTTCTAGCTTTTACGGCGGGAATCGGTGAGAAAGTTCGCCTGAACCACTAATCGCTTAAAGGTGATGCAAAAGATGAAAAGAAAATTATTTCCTCTCTTGTTTTTTATTTTAATTTCCTTTTTTTTCCTTTGATTTGTATCCATTTCGATCTTCAAGTTACCGTATCCTTAAAAAGCTCGTCTTTCTGAGAAGGTTTGTTATTTGATGAGCTTATGTTCCGTATTCTACCCTTGAGGAAATGCACTAATGAGCTTATGCCCTTTTGTTTGTAATTAACTTCACCAGGTGATACGAAGGGTTTTGATCGGTTTTCAAGAGCATCTGAGCTTACTCAAAGATGGGTTACATTGGGTCTCATGGCGTGGCTGCTCTGCATAGGTACAAGTACAGCGGCGTCGATCATTCCTACCTTGCCAAATATGTTCTGCAGCCATTTTGGAGTCGCTGCGTGAATCTCTTTCCCCTTTGGATGGCGTAAGTATTTCATTAACCATTGGTGATTGCTTTCTGTAGTAGCAAAGCGAATTTCATTGTTACCTGAATCTTTTGTTGTCATAGTAGATTAGTTATTTTTTTTTTTATATGAGTGAGTTAATTAGTTTAGGGACTTATAATCCGCCCAAGTTCAACTCAACTTCACTATGGCTTGCAGTACTTTGCCAAGTTCATGATACTTGCCTCATGAAATGTCCCTCTCTCAAAAATTAACGAGTTGGCTTTCCCACGACCCTAGCTTCCTATAAACTGTTGCACTATTTCCAGACTATCCACTCAGATATGGTTTTGCCAGTGCAAAGAGGAAGTTAGCTTCTTATCTATATTTATCCAACATTTTTTGAGTTTCTTATATCTTTTTTTTTTTTTTTTTTTTCCGGGTGGATGAATAGATAATTCATTACCAAGAGGAAGAATACAAGGGGAAGAGATGAGAGGGGGGGTGGGGATCATGAGATTAGAAAAACCAGAAAGGCGCAAAAGAGGGAAAGCAAAGGCCAGGAGGCCTACCTACACTTGGGAACATCAAAAGTGGGTGGGGGGACATCAAGAGATGGGGTGGGAGATGATGGAAGGGGGGAGACCCCAGGAGACAACAATGAGCCTGTTCCTTAGGGTATTTCTAACAAGTTTAAGACGGACAGTGTCAATTTTGGAGCTGACCTCGAAGAAGATGGCATTCCAAATCTTGTTAAAAGAACGACAGTTGGGAGTCCATCTCCGGAGATTGTGCTCCATCCAAATATGATTGCCGCAAAAGTGAGTTTCCCAATTGTGCCACATATGGTAGAACCACTGAAAGTCATGTCAATCCAGGGCCACTTTCTAGACAAAGGAAAGGTGGGTCTTTAAGATGGCTAAATGAATTTAAGGGCTTTCTTCCAAATGGAGGAGGAGAAGGGGCAGGAGAAGAAGAGATGGTTGACATCTTCAGTGTTATTCCAACAAAGGCAACAAGATGGGAGGCTTGAATGTGTCTATGGATAAGGAAAGATTGGGTGGGAAGATAGTTGGAGAGAGCATGCCAGACAGTGAACTGTGGCGGGGGATGTGGCCTTTAAACCATGCGGTTTTGTGCCAAGGGGCAATGGGGGGTTTGAAACAGATGAATTCCCAAGCTAAGGGCCGAAGTGAAGGAGCCCGTGGAGGAAGGCGTCCAGATGAATTTTTCCTCCCTACCACAGTGGCCACGAGGAATCAAAGGAAGGGCAGACCAAATGTCAGGGAAAGGGGGGAGATCAGGGAGGGGACCAGCTAGATGGGGAGAGGATGAAGGAGACCAAAGAAGATCTGGGGTGACTAGAGGAGTAAATGGATCTTGGGGTGATGAGGTTGACCATGATGCCAAAAGGATGCCAGGGGCTAGAGGGATGTGGAGGAGCCATTGCCAGTGGAGTAAGAGAGGCCTTTGAGAGCAGAAGGCCTGGAGTTAAGAATAGAGTGTTAGATCAAAGAAGCATCCGAGGAAGGGGCGACTAACCAAAGGGAATAATTTTTTGGAGGAGAAGAATAGATCCATGAGACCCAGATGCTATAATGCTTGGGAGCAGTTTTACAAAAGAGCTTGAGGATGCCAGAGTTGGTCTCAATGATGGATCACAGACCAAGGCCCCCTTTAGCCATGGGGGAACATACTTTGGACCAGCGGATGGGGTGTAGGAATTTGGAGGATTCTGCTCCTTTCTAAAGAAAAGAGGAGAGTAGAGAATTAATAGCTTTGGAAGTGGAGGAGGAGATGGAGAAGATGTCAGACCAATAGAGGTACAAAGATTAGAGGATAGATTTGATGAGGACAAGGCGACCAACATAAGAGAGGAGCTTGCCTTTCCAAAGCTGGAGCTTATTCCTGATCGAGTTAAGGATGGGGGAGTACTGATGAGCAGATAACTTGGAAGAGATAAGGGGTTGTCCTGGATACTTGACCGAAAGAGTGCCCAGGGAGAACCCTGAGATGGTAAGGATGTGGCCCCGACGAGCATCAGAGACACCCGAAAGGAAGATATTAGATTTGAGAAGGTTGATGCGGAGGCCCGAGAGGGATTCGAAGAGACGGAGAGAGGACATAATGTAAGATATGGAGCCGGGGTTAGATTTAGAGAAAATCATAAGGTCATCAAAAGCAAGGTGAGTGAGCATGAGAGCTTTGCACTTGGGGACGGGAAAGATAAGATGGAGGTCAATGGAGGATTGAATGGATCGAGAGACGACTTCAATGGCAAGGGAGAAGAGGAAAGGGGAGAGGGGACATCCCTACCTGATACCAACAACGGAGAAGTATCAGGTAGGCTGCATGCATTTTTGAGTTTCTTATATGTTATCAGCTTAGAGAGCTGAAATAGTCTATAGGGATTTTGGTACAATAGGGAAGATAAACACTCTTCAGATAACTTTTCATAAGATTGGATGATGGTGGTGAAGAGAGTTACATCCCTATTTTCTTCAAATTGCGAGGGTAATTCCTTCTAGTTATTTAGTGTTAATTTCCCACGCCAGGCAGGGTTTCTTGATTCCAGATTTAGCCTAGGATTTAGTAAATTACTTATCCTTCTTATCCATTAAGTATGGTTAAAAATTTTGACTTAATTTCGCTGAAATTACCAAAATATTTTGGTTTCTTGCGAAACAAAAAGAAATGATGATCAAAATTTCTCCAATATGTAAGGCAATTTTTGTAACTTCGCCCAAAATATTTTGGTTTTGGCTGGGGGAGAAATGGCTTGAAAAACCGAAATTTTGAACCTTCGTATTAAGTCAGATGTTCAATCTAGATGCAGATTGAGTTTTCCTAATAAAATGAGAAAGTTGCCCCTTTCAAATAAGTCCGACCACAACAAGGACCTCTTCTCTATTTGAGTCATCTTTCCAATGGGGCCAGTAGTGTTAGAAACAATTGCTCCTGTACTCCTAGTCCTGACTATCTGAGGACATCCCTCCAATTTTGGAGGATTCAAAATTCTCGAATTGATCTCTATAACAATATGAAGATTGGCTGAATGGGACCCTGAAAGCTATGGGCCCCAAGAAGGGAGGGCTGGTTGGAGCAATGTATGAGTAGGTCATCATTATACTGTCTACAAAGATGCCTCTAAAGAAATCTGAAATCTACTGTACTTGCCCAATGGGCCTTTCTGTTAGTACTTAGTATCCTCATCAATATCTCCTGGATGTGTCACGACTTATCATGGAATATGCTTGAAACTTTTGTTTTGTACTTTCAAATCCTTGACAGGATAGTTCCCAATGGGTGTACCCAGAGGGATTTGTTATTGTTATTCAAGAGCACACAGTACCTTACTCTGCATACACTTCGACTTTAAATCATGTAATGTGCAACTTGTGGTTTATTCTTCAAGTGGAGCATTACATGGACCTTAAGGACTGAGGATAATTTTTCCTAATGAGGCTCCAAATCATGCAAAAGTTTATACTCAGCAACTAAGGCTCTGTACTGTAACATTTTTGTTTAAAAACTTGATTTTGGGTCCGGCACACATTTTTGCATTTCTGTGATTTTGGAGTGATTCTGCATCTTATCCTGTATGGTAACACTAGAAAAAAA
>NW_024869937.1:723076-726994 GCF_013358625.1 Macadamia integrifolia
AAAAAAAAAAAAAAAAAAAAAAAAAAAAAAACGTTTTTGTAACTAGAAGAAAATGAAACATGTATGGTTCGCACTTAACAGAATCATTTCTGTTAGAAACCAATATTTACATAAAATGCCATCTACACCATGAGTGCCAAAGTTGTGATTTTTTATAAAATTAAGGATAGTCAAGGGTTTTTTTTAATAAAATCTAAGTTATGACACCCATTTTTACACAAGTATCTAGAGTTGAAATAAGACAAAAACAAAAATAATTGATACGAACAGGTTCCATATCAACAAAAAAGTTGTGACATCTACTTCGCCGTGTTTCCTTGCGGTGGATTAATACGAAAGCCATTCTTGAAGCCATTATGTTTGTGCTCATCAATATCCTCATTGGGATGATGGTGGTCTACCCACATGAAATGTCATACATGGGTTTCATTTGCGGGACATTTGAAAAACCATCGTTTTGGGTTTCTTTTTGTACGAGAAACCTTCCACACCATCTGACCCTGCCCATATGGGCACATTGGTCTTTCACCTTGCATCTCTCTCTGTAAGATAATTATACGAAAATGCATGAAATTTTGCCACAAAAATATGCTAATATATGATCAATCATAAAACCATGAAATAGGAATACGTTCAAGTATTTACATAATTCATAAAGTATCTATTTAAGAAATTAAGGGCATAAATTCGGTCAAACAACTTAATTCTTAAAGCCAACATATCCAGCTACTTCAAATTTTAAATCCAATCATCCAAATGTAATCATGTAATTTGAGCCATTCCTGCTTTAACAACTAACTCATTTACAATCTTTTTCCTAAGATCATCCATCTGTATTCTTCTTTCTGCTAGGCTTGTATTAATATGAGCTGGTACTACATAACCATGAATTTCTTTATGGTGCTCATTAGACCAGTGCTCACCAAACTCCATAAAATTGTCATTTGCAATTTCTTCCTCCCGAATGAAGTTGTGAAGCTCACAACAAACAATGACGATGCATGTTTGAGTGTTGAGTGGAAAACATGATATATTGCTAAGAATTGGAAAACGTTTTTTCAAAGAGCCAAAGTTGCACTTTATGATATTTCTAACAGAACAGTCTATTATTTAATAGCTCTACTGTTGTCCTTGGGCGTCTATTTCTATAATCATTTAGATGATATCTTTGTTCTTTGAATGGCGTCAAGAACCCAATAGTAGACGTAACTAGAATCAACCACGTAATAGTTACCTAGCACGTATAATTAAAATAATGAATCAACACAACATGTAAAATAAATCATAATCAACTGTGGATAATATTTAGAATTTACCAGGTGGAGGATGAGGAAATTCAAATCTAGGTTTTGTCTAAGCCTCATTAAATACTCGATAATCATTTGTAGAACCCTCCCAACCAGCATACACAAATGTGAATGTCATGTTGTGGTCACATGCACACATAACATTTCAGGTGGTATCTCCTTTCCTTCCTTTGTACGGTATTTGTTTGGCTAGAGGTACGGAAGCACCAACATGAGTGCCATCGATCGCACCAATGCAGTCCTAATACTAATACGTGGATATTTTTAATAAAATCAAATCACGTATAACCATAAAACAACATATTCATCTATAGAAAATAGCAGCATACCTTGAAAAAGGATAGAGCTTTGGTTTTTCAAGTATCTTTTTAGGGCAGCGAATGAAGTTTGGAGGTTTGATATTCTCCTGTCCCAGTAGTATGAAAGCATGTAACACTTTTCTAAACTGTTCACCTATAGTGTTGAGAGAAAGCTGAAAGTGTTTTGAAAGTGTTTTTCTATGTCTCTATTCCTATCTTTGTGACCAACGATAGGTATAAACATTGCCAATTGCTCATCCACTCTTAAATATCGACTATCTTGCAACCAACCATGTTGTCACATTAATGCTTCAAGGTTGAGGAAGACATGTCGTTCCATCTTATACTATTCATAGCACTTGTCAACAAATCCATCTAGGACCTGACGCACTCATACTATTCCTGTCAATTTACTATCTTGTATGAGCTCTCTAGTGTATAATGAATCATGTGCTTTTGTCAACATCATCATACACATCATGATCTCTGTGTCTGTGTCCTCTGTTTCCATTTGTTCAATGTATTCCCTAGATGCAATCACTCTTTGATCTATTCCTATAATATGAAATTATAAAAATGCAAACGCATCAAACCGTCATTCATAACATCATTCATATTAATTATTTAGAACATCAAATACTAACATCTTAGGAAAATTGCACACACATAAAAACGTCAAATCTAAATTGAAGAGAAGTCACAATCATCCAAAACATCTAAAAAAAGTGAGGGAAAACCCATCAAACCATCAAAGTTACAACAAGTGTCAAGGCACAATTCGTCCATATCAATGTAAAATTTAAAAGTAGTTTTCAAAAAGGAAACTAGTCAAGGGTATGAAGGAGTATAGACTTCTGGTGAGGAGGGGCATGAAATTAATGCCTCCCTCCATTTTGGGTCAGCCATTATCTTCTTAAGTGCTTTCTCGTATAGTAGCCCCGTAGCCCTGTACATCTGTTCCACAGTTTGGGTTGAAGCAGTGGACATGCTCGAATCTCTTTCTATCCTTCATTTACTCATATCTTGAATTGCCTTGCATGCCATTGACCAATGATTAGACTTGCTTCTCCTTTTTGTATTTGGAGTCCTATCAGGTCTGTGCTTAGTAGCTGACCTTTTTTCCACTGCTTTAGATTGAGTGCCACCTAATGGAGTAACTCCTTCAGTGGAACTAGACTCATCACATGACTCAATCATATCCTCAACATCACCAGTCCCTGGAGTTTCCAACATTGTTGCTTGAGTCCCACTTCCTTCGATGTCTGCATATGCATCACCGAATACCATACATTGTTCTGGCCATTGTGATAGTCTGTACTTCTTAAATCGTGCCCAGGTAGGGTTATCGTGACAGATAAAAAGTACTCAAATAAATACCAATTAACATTTTGACCATACATTAATATGCGATTCCCAGACGGATTCATCATCAACAGTATAGGTTCTCGAAGCAGTATACCTACCGAAACCAGTTGTCTCCAGCATAGTTTTTAAGGTGGTAAGGCGACGGAGGCGTTTGAGGGTCTTTCGGAGTGCCTTAGCGATAAAGCGGGCATAAAGCGTTGCCTTATTGACTAAAGCGTTCCTGTGTAATTTTTTTTATAAAACCAATCCATTTGGCTCAAATCCTAGTTGAATCCTATTACTCATATGTTAAATAAATATTAAAGGTTCATATTCATACCAATGTAAGATATTCATCAAGAAAACAAATCAATAAAGTGAATAAACTAAGTTCATCTTCATCAATCATCAATCATCATAACATATTAAAATATAATATAAATACATAATTATGAAGCAAGATTATAAAAATAAAGAAAAGAAGACATAAAAAATACAAGTATTTATTATACTTACCTCTATGATGCCAAAATGAGTGCCTAAGCCCTAAGATCATCCGCTATATTTCTACTCCTATCAATGAATAATGAAGCTCACCGTTGCTGGAGCAAACTCACCGCTGCCGGAGCAAAATGGTCACCTAGATAAGTGGTTCTTCCTTGTTCCTTGATTCCTTCTCAAAGCCCTTTCTTAAAACCCTTGACGAAATCCAAACCCTGTTTGTGAATCGTGTTTTTGTTTTGGTTATTTTTGGTGGAGTAAAGTTGATCCTATACATCTCAAGTGTTAATAAAATCATACACCTACCAATAAAAAATCTATATTTGGAATCTTCATCAAGTAATTTTAAAATGTGTTTAAAAAAAAAAAAAAAAAAAAAAAAAAAAAAAAAAAAAAAAAAAAAAAAAAAAAAAAAAAAAAAAAAAAAAAAAAAAAAAAAAAAAAAAAAAAAAAAAAAAAAAAAAAAA
>NW_024869937.1:727014-802712 GCF_013358625.1 Macadamia integrifolia
AGAAAAAAGAAGAAGAAGAAAAAAAAAAAATGTGAAATGAACCAGGCATACTGCATACAATACAGATTTTTGCCTATTTCTATTCCAAAAAAAGGAAAAGCAACAGAATGGGGTTTTCAGAACACTACAGTACAGACCCTAAGGCATCTGCTTGACAAGTGTTCTAATGTAAATGACCCAATTTTTTGTCGACTGATTGAATTTTAACAGAATGGTTGATTATCTAAGCATGACATTGTTGATACATTATGGAAATCAGTTTTGCAGACCAAATGACCTCAAAACAATGAAGCATACGTTCTGATATTCTCATTGTCCCATAAGACACGAGTAGTCTTTGGTCTTTACTTTAGATTTCTTCTTTTTATGTCTCATTTAATGATATAATTGTTTCATTGCAAGTATAATTACTCTTTATGAATGGTTACTAACTACATTTCATTTTCTATGTTTACGTATTTGGGTGCTTCTCCAGGCCAAACATGGTAATATATTCTAACATCTTTACTTACTTCATCTTACACCATACTTCATATCCTTTCACAACATACATTTTCAAAATTTTCTTGTGTGCTAATAAGTTCTGTTATTGTTTTTCAGATAACACTCATAGGTTTTATGTTCTTACTCCTATCTACACTGCTTGGCTATGTAAGTTGGAGATAATCATGCTATTACAGTCTTTAATCTTATATAAAACGTTTCCTGAAGATTGTGCAGTTGTTTTTATTTCTTGTACATCTGGAGTTTTGTTTCTCTAGTTCCACTTCTTTTTCATACTGTTATGTGCTAAATTTTGATGAAATTTCTAGTTGATTTGAATTTCTTATATCGATTTTCTTAGGGTAAAAGTCCTGGTAGCCTGTATCATGATGGGTTCTACTTCATCAAATTTAAATAATGGATTTTCTTATTGACACCCAGTCACCCCTTTAAGGTGTCAATAAGTTTGTAAACTCTTTTTGTTTGACCCAGGCCACTCTTGCATAGATGAACAAATGGACTATATTGAAGGGTAAAATAGTGATTTTACATAAATGATCTGACATCTTAAAAACTTCTGCCCAATAACCTGTCAGTGGGGGAGAATGGTAAAATTAAGTTGGGAAAAACCTTGAAATAAGAGGGGACTGTCAAGGGAAAACAATGCTAAGGAAGAATTCAAATTTCCCCTCCCCTTCCCCGATAAGCCATGACCTGATATCCACCTATGCCTAGCCCCCCTCCGGCAGTCTCTACCGCCGGCAACCCCCTTCCATCCCCTTCTTGCCTCATCCCTGCCCCTCTGATCCCTGTCGCAAACGCTTCTGTTACTCCCTCCCAAATCACTCCTTCCTCCTGCCCCTCCCCTCCTCCTCCTCCCTCCCTCCCTCCCTTCCTTCACCAATCCCTGTCCGTCGTCCTTCCTCTCCTAAACTCTGGACTTCTGTAGCTTGCCCCCTCTCCACTTGTCGATGGTCACTTCCTGGTTTTTGTGCCCTCCTCTGTTATCAACGACAAAAAGGTGGCTCTCTGTCCCGCTGGGCTTCTTGAACCTAAAATTTCCAAATGGAAACACTGCATCATTGAACACTTCCTTGGCAGCTGCCCCCCTTCCAGCATCATCAAACTTTCGCTCTCCAAGCAATGGTGCCCCTTTGGTCTGATGTCCTTCTACCTCCTTGATAACGACATCTTCCTTTTCAACTTCACCTTGGAATCCAACAAGATTGTGACTCTAGAATTAGGCCCCTGGAGACTTGGAAACAAGCCCATCTTTCTACTACAATGGGACTAGTTCTCTTCCCTCAACAAAGTAGACTTCCGCTCCATCCCTATCTGGGTTATCCTTCCAAATCTCCCACTTCACTATTGGTGCAAGCAGGGTCTTAGTGTGGTTGGCTCAGTCATTGGGAAGCCTCTCTTCCCTGATCACAGAACCAAGTTGATGGACCAATTATCTATGGCCCTACGCTCTTATTTGCGTGGAGCTTGCTGCCAATAAAATTCCCCCTTCCTCTATCACAATCATGGAGGAAGACAGGTTCTCCTTTACTCAAGCTGTTACTTATGACTGGCTCCCACCACATTGCTCTATCTGCAAAACTTTTTGGCAACACACCAGAGCCTGTTCTCCATTTGTTCTTGAGAAGCCAGTTGAAGAAATCACTCCTCCTAAGCCAAATCATATCCCTGGTGATGAGATCCCCTTGAACCGTGGTCCAAAAAATGCCGCCACTGGCGTTGGTGCAGTAGAAGCATCATGTCTATCCCCGGTAACTCAATGGTCTTTGTTAGTGTTGCAAAAGTTGGCCTCCTTGGCCCAAAGGTCCCCCTGATATTGTCTGATGGATCTAACAGATTCTCCATTTTGGGGGCCGTGTCCATCTCTGACGTTGATGCTGCCACTCTCTGTTAAAGATGTTACCTCCTTGTCAGAGGATCCTCTGACGAAGTTGATGCTGCTCAGTCACCTCTAGCCCAGTCCTCCTTTTTGATCCTTGCTTCTAGTAACCTTCCCCCTCTTCCTTCGAACCCTTTTGCTCCTATTTTGCTCCCTTCTAAGAAAAACTCCATGCCTTCCATCACCATCACCAAATCTACTTTCTTGACCACCTCTCGACATGTCTGATAGCTCACTTCCGATCACCGATTTGACCTCATCCATCTTTTCCCTCTCTTTTATGTCTCTCTTATGGTCAAAACAACCAAACCTAAATTGGGCCAACCTGAACCAACCCTTTGCCAGCCTAAACCAAACCTCCATTGAACCATCTCCTAACCAAACAACCTTCTTGCCTGACCCGATTGGTACCCTACCCATTTCCATTGTCCCATCAAATTGGCCCCACTCGACCCAAAAATCCTAAGCACCTTGACTTGCTTAGAGCTCCTCTCTCACTTGATGGCCTGTATCTCGACCGCTCTCACCTTTTGGCCTCGTGAGCTTCCCTCGACACTACAATTGATGTTCTTGCTCTTATTTCCGCTTCTTCGGGCTCTTCTCTTCTAGACGAAGTTGCCCTGACATCCTTTGCTTCTACTGCCGCCGCCACTGCCTTGGTTTCTTTGACTTTCATCCATGGTGCTGCCCCTTTTGATGCCCCCTGGTTCATCTATTCCAGATGAAAATGCATCCTGGGCCTCTTCTGCTACCTCCTCCGCTTTGGTCACTCTCTCCGCCAGCAACCACCTTTGAAGCATCTATGATTTCTCCGCCACCAACCATCTTTGTGTTAGAATATTTGTATTAGGGGTACAATAGGAATTTTCTTATGTTAAGTGTCCTTATATGTATTTTCTCTTATTTCTCTTTCACCTCCCTTAGGGAGGAACTTGTAATTCCCTAAAACAATATTTGAACCTAATATATTGAGATGAGCAAGTTAGCTCATTCACGTTCCCTCTCATTCCCTCTTCTTCTTCCCTCTTCTTCCCTCCTTCCCTCTTCTTCCCTCATCTCTAACCCTAGTCTTTCTTATTTCTAACTTGGTATCAGAGCTTGTATAAGGATTTGAGAGTCGATCAAGCATCCTGGTTCCATTCTTTATGTCTCTTTTGGAATCCTAGAAGCAAAAGGGTCCATTAGAGGCTATAATATATAAGAAAGTATACATCAAGACCTAATGGAGTTCTAGAATCCACTTGAAAGTAGTTGGAGGGAGCTTGAAGGACTACAAAGACCATTTGAAGTCCAAACTGAGAAGAAGACTGCTTCCTAGGTTTACCATCAGCCAGTTTTTCTCTTCCTTGTTTCTCTCTCATCCGACATTGGTTGGGAATGAAACGTTGCTGAATAGGGTCACCCAAGGGTCTTATATGATCCCTCCAAACCTCAATTGTTGATTTGTTGTGATGAAGGAGCACAACTCCATCTACTACTTGCTGCCAGGTACCCTTTTTTCCCTTGTTCTGGGTTGTTTCTGGCCTGCATAGCTGGCAGTGAGGCTGCTGGTTCCATTTGTTAGATGTGCTTTATCCTATGGTGCTTGTATGAGAGTTTTAGATGAAGCTCCACGATTGGAAGTGAGTTTTGTTGATGTTTTATGAAGATTTCATGCCTCTTTAGCTTGCTGGAATTTTTTTTTTGGGTTATGAGAAGACAATATTTGGGACTTGTGTATCCCCTTGGTTTGGATCTCGATTAGTGTTGTTTGAGGATTATCCTTACACTATGTCTGATCTCAAGGAACCTCTAGAAGTTACATCGGGTGGGTCGAGTAGTACCAACCTAAGTTCGATTGTCTTTGACAACCCTAACACCCAGATTTCTCTTGTGAAGTTGGATAGTACCAACTACTTGGATTGGTCATACTCTGTGAAGCTGTCCCTGTGGAGTAGAGGGAAGCTAGGATATATTATTGAGGCTATCAAGGCTCCTGCTGTTGCAGACCCGGGGTACCAGAAATGGGAGAATGAAATCTCTACTATTATGACTTGGCTACTCTTCTCCATGAAACCTGAGATAGGTAGGAGATTTATAAAGAAAGAGACTGCCAAGGATATTTGGGATAGTGTCTCTAGGACCTATGATAGGGTAGGTGACTTTGTGAAGGTCTACCAGCTTCTTCTGCAGGCACTCTCTATGAAGCAGGGGACTAAGTCAATTTTTGACTACTATAACACTGTTATAAGACTCTGGGAGGAGTATGATCATTACCGAGATCTTTATTTGACCAATCCTGATGATAAAGCCAAGGTATATAGATCTCTTGAAAAAAAAGCGTGTTCTGATACTTCTAGGTGAGCTGAATTCAGAATATGAGCAGATTCGGGTACAGATTTTGGGGTGAGGTCAAGGATTAAAGTATCGGTATCGGTCGCCATATCGGTCGACCAAAATTTAGATACATATCGGAGGGTATCGTATCGTTTCGGAGCTACGCTAAGATACGCTAAAGATTCGCACATAAATGGATATGAAACACCTTTTTAAACACTTTTGCATAAAAATTTTGTTAAAAAAAGCTATTAATAATATGTATTATGCATAAACACTAAATTGAGGGTATCGCACTGAGAATTCAAGGTTTGTAGTTGTCCCATAAATGTAAAATCCTTGTTCCCAACCTTGATTTCCACTTTAGTTAGAGAGAAATATGGTTGGCAGCAATTTTGGAACAAAAACCTCTAAAAAAATCATGTTTTCTTAAAAAATACCCATCTTGGCCATTATATGATCATAGCGCACTGTATCGGTATAGACCGATACTCACCGATACGTACTGATCGATACATACCGATACTCACCGATACGTACCGATCGATACATACCGAAACGTATATTTCACCTTGATTTTATATTTTTCATAGAGCATCAGTACGTATCGATAGTGTATTGGTGCATATCGGTATGTATCGTAGGATATATGTCGATACGAAAGGATTTTAAAATTTTCATGTATCGTATCGGTGTGTATCGTATCGGCTAAATTTAAGATACGTATCGGAGGGTATCGTATCGGTATCGGAGATACTTTAAACCATGGGTGAGGTGTGTAGCTACCTTTTGAGTGAGGAAACCAAGAGAGGTGCCATGGATTCTACACCTTCACTTGAGCGCTCTGCTCTTTCCTCCACTTCTTACAGAGAATGGCTTGGAGGCGGCAGAGGTTAAGGGACCTCCTGTGGATATGATAGGGACAGACGGCAGTGTGATTATTTTGGGAAACCTAGACATACTCGAGATAAGTGTTTGGTCCTTTATGGCTGTCCTAGTACACGTGGTGGATCTACTGGCACACGTGGTGGCCGCAGGGGTGGGGCTACAGCTCATGCTACTATGACAGAGACTGATACTAGAGACTCCTCATAGGTAGATAATAGCTCCTTTAGGGATGATATTGCAGTGCTTCGCAGGTTCATGTCTTAGCTTGATGGCCCATCTACCTCACAGGATACCTTAGCTTCTGCTATGCATGTCACCACCACTTCACCTTCCACAGCTCCGTCGTGGGTCATTGACTTTGGTGCCACTGAGCACATGACTGGTACGTTCCATCACTATGACTCTTACTCCATTTTTTCTTGTAAGGATAAGATTCGGGTAGTTGATGGTACCTTCTCCTCTATCTCTGGTAAAGGCAGTATCCCTATTACCTCTTTCATTTCACTTACTTCTGTCCTTCATGTCCCTAACTTTACCCTGAATCTATTGTCTATGAGCACTTTAACTAAAATCTTGAATTATTGTATTACTTTTTTCCCCTCCTATTGCCTTTTTTAGGATTTGGTGACGAAGAGGATTATTGACAGTGGATGTGAGGAGGGCGGCCGATATCGTCTGGAGCCGCAGTTCCATTTTTTGACTACACCACAGTCCTATGGATGTGTCCGTAGTGATGCTAGCACTATAGACTCTGTGATGCTTTGGCATCAGCGTTTGGGACATCCCTCTTTTGTTGTTATGAGGAAATGATTACCTCACTTGTTTACATCTTTTTCTTCTTCTCACGTATTTCATTGTGAGCCATGTACTTTTGCTAAACATTGTCGTTTATCTTATCCTTATCATGGTAATAAATCTGTTGCTCCTTTTCACATTGTGCATACTGATGTTTGGGAACCTTGTCCCATTACCTCCCTCTTTGGCCATCGTTATTTTGTTTCTTTTGTTGATGATTTTTCTCGTTGTACTTGGACCATTCTTATGAAGCATAAGAGTGATGTTTATGATGCCTTCAAAATTTTTTATAAAATGGTCCATGCTCAGTTTGACTCCAGAATCAAAATTGTCCGGTCCAATAAAGGGGGGGAGTACATGTTTGGTGGCCTGCAAGAATTTTTCATTGACAATGGTATTATCCATCAACTTGCTTGTGTTGATGCACCCCAATAGAATGGGGTAGCTGAGAGGAAAAATCGCCATTTGTTAGAACTTGGTCGAAGTCTTTTCTTTGGTATGCATGTGCCTAAAACTTTTTGGTCTGAAGCTGTTCTTGCTGCAGCTTTCCTCATTGATCGCATGCCTACAAAAATTCTTGGGTCTCAAAACCCAATTGCCCTCTTGTCTCCTTAGTCTTTTGCTTTCACGCTTCCTCCAAAGGTGTTTGGTTGTGTTTGTTATGTGCATGTTAACAAATCCTCCCGCACCAAACTCGATCCCAAGGCTTTAAAATGCCTCTTCCTTGGGTATTCTTCCACCACCAAAGGCTACAAGTGTTATGACCCTTCCTCTCGCAGGCGATTTCTCTCCAAAGATGTCATCTTTCTTGAGTCTGTCCCTTACTTTGCACCTCATCAGCATCTTCTTCAGGGGGAGAATGGAAATGAAAGTGAAAAGGCGGCTGATGCCATTCCATTTCTTACCCCATTGTTTCTTACTCCTTTTTCCTTTAATATTGGTAAACACAAAGAGGTGGTTGATGTTGCTATTGTGGAGGAACCTTGTACAGAAAAGGCACTTGTTATTGTGTATACAAGAAGGACAAAGAAGACCTGCCAAGAGTCCTGTTTGGATCCACATCCTGAGCTTCCCATTCCTCAGTCAGGTAACATCTCCTCTCCTCATTTGGAGTTAGATTTTCCTATTGCTGTTCGTAAGGGTAAGAGAGCCTTGCACTAATCCTATAGCCCAGTTTGTTTCCTATGATGTTCTTTCCCCTACAGGTGTTACTTTTACAGTTGCTCTTTCCTCTGCTGCCATTCCCAAGATTGTTACTGAGGCTATGTTAGACCCTAAGTGGAAACAAGCTATGTCAGAGGAAATAATGGCTCTTGAGAAGAACTGTACCTGGAAATTGGTTGACCTTCCCAGGGGGGGAATCCCAGTTGGATGCAGATCGGTCTATACGATCAAGTACAGATCAGATGGTGCTATTGAGAGGTGCAAGGCAAGATTGGTGGCCAAAGGGTACAATCAAGTGTATGGAATTGACTATCAGGAAACCTTTGCTATTGTGGCCAAACATAACTCTATAAGAGTCCTTTTATCTGTGGCAGCAAATAGAAGTTGGCCATTATATCAGTTGGATGTGAAAAATCCCTTTCTCCATAGAGATTTAGAGGAGGAAGTGTATATGCAACCCCCTCCTGGCTTCAAGTTTTTGGCAGCCGATGGTAAGGTGTGTCTCCTAAAGAAGGCACTTTATGGTCTGAAGCAGTCACCAAAGGCTTGGTTTGAGTGGTTTAGACAGGCCATTTTGAAAAATGGATATTCCTAGAGTCAAGCGGACCACACATTATTTACCTGGAGAGGTAATGGCACTATCATAGCATTGATTGTGTATGTTGATGACATTGTGGTAACTAGAGATGACAATAAGGAGATATCTAGATTGAAAACTTATCTGGCCAAATAGTTTGAGATCAAGGACCTAAGACACTTGAAATATTTCTTGGGTATTAAAGTGTCAAGGTCTAAGAAGGGAATTAATGTATGCTAGAGAAAATTTGTTCTAGATCTGTTGAAGGAAACATGAATGCTGGGTTGTAAACCGGCAAGTTCTCCTATTGAGCAGAATAATAAGCTTGGAGAGAATTGTGGTTCTTTCCTTGTTGATGCAGGGAAATACCAGAGGCTAGTGGGGAAGCTGATTTATCTATCTCTGACTCGCCTAGATATTTCTTATGCAGTGGGAGTAGTGAGTCAATTTATGCATGCACCCAAGAGTGGGCACTTGGATGCTGTGTACCGTATCCTCAGATACTTGAAGTCCTCTCCAAGAAAAGGCCTTTTGTATGCCAGGAACAATCACTTGAGGATAGAAGGCTATTCAGATGCTGATTGGGCCGGATCCATTTCTGATAGGAGATCTACATCTGGTTATTGCACATTTGTGGGTGGTAACCTGGTCACATGGATAAGCAAGAAACAATCGATTGTAGCTAGATCCAGTGCAGAGGCTGAGTACAGAGCAATGGCTCATGCTGTTTGTGAGCTCACTTGGCTGCGTTGGTTAGTTCTTGAGTTGGGGTATGACACTGAGGGACTTATGAGACTTTACTCTGACAACAAGGCAGCAATAAGCATTGCTCACAACTCAGTGCAACATGATAGAACAAAGCACATTGAAGTAGACTGGCATTTCATCAAAGAGAAGATTAATTTCGGTAATATCTGCACTCCCTTTGTGAGGACAGGTGACCAATTGGCAGACATCTTCACTAAAAGACTCATTCCTCACTAGTTTAGTACCCTCTTATGCAAGCTGGGAATGTATGACATTTATTCTCCAGCTTGAGGGGAGTGTTAGAATATTTGTATTAGGGGTACAATAGGAATTGTCTTATGTTAAGTGTCCTTATATGTATTTTCTCTTATTTCACTTTCACCTCCCTTAGGGAGAAACTTGTAATTCCCTAAAACAATGTTTGAACCTAATATTGGTGAGATGAGCAAGTTGGCTCATTCACGTTTCTCTTTCAGTCCCTCTTCTTCCCTCATCTCTAACCCTAGTCTTCCTTATTTCTAACTCTTAAGTTGCTTCGGTCTCTCCTCCAGCAATCAGTATTGTTTATGCTCCCCCTGCCATGCTGCCTTCATCTATTATAACTGATACCACTACTATTCCTACCCTCTGTACCACGTTGTCTGCTCGCCCCCTAATGGAACCTGCTCTGCCACCTGCAGTCATCGCTTCACTACCCCCTGGATGTATATACTCCTCCAGCGACCCCTGCTATGCCTATTGCCTCCATGTCTCGCCCCTCTAAGCCTGTTGCTACATCATCCAAGAAGAAATTGCCTCCCAGAAGCACAAGAGACTCGTAGGTCCGAAACCACAGCCCTTTGGCCATGGCCTCTAAGTTGTTGATGTCCTCTATGAACCAGCCATCTCCCATCAAATTGTCCACTCGTAGGGGAAGCATTCCTTTGCTATTGGCCACTAGAGACACTCTTCCAGCTCAAATGAGATTTTGTCCACAACTTCCAGGTCCTCTATTGTTTCCAAATGACCGTTTAGACCTTATGAAATGTCCAGGGGCTCAATTCCTCGGCCAAAAAAGCTGCAATTCGCTTCCATATCCTTTCCTCCCATGCTATTCTTTGCTGTTTTTGGAAACCAGAGTTTTGGAACCCAATGCCCGTATCATTTCTTCTTCAATTGCTCCGTCTTGGTCCTTTATAGCCAACTATGACCACTGTCCGAATGGGTGTATTTGTATCATGTGGAACCTCAACAGAATCTCTGTCACCTCCCTGGCCTCTTCCTCCCAATCTGTCCATCTCTCCACCTCCGACCCCTCTGGTGCAAATACTTGTTTTTTATCCATCATCTATGCCCTGAACCACGCCCATAAAAGGCTTTCTCTTTGGACTGACCTTCGAGTGCATGCCACCATTGTAGGCTCTTCTTCTTGGGGCCTTGCGGCCTTGTGGGTGACTTTAATGTTGTCAGATTTAGCAATGAAAAGCATGGGGGTGAGCCCATTGATCTTCCTTCTGTCGTGGCCTTCAATGATTGCCTTGAAGATATAGGCATGAATGGCCTTCGCTGGTCTAGTGCTAAACTCTCTTGGCACAACCACCGCTATGGCCCTACAAGGCCTGCAAGGGTTGCCTATAAGCTTGATAGAGCCCTCATCAGTGAAGCTTGTTTAGAGGCCTTCCCCTCCTCTCATGCCTCCTTTGACTCCCCTAGCATCTTTGACCACTCTCCCATCATCCTATATGTTAGCCCTTTATCTAGATCCTTGATGAGGAGGAAAAATTGGTCTCCCTTGAGCTCTCCTCTCTTTACCCAAGAAGAAAGCTTCCTTCGGCAGACAACTTGCATTTAGTGGCTTGAGCTGCGCGATTCCAACACGGCTTTTTTCCATCGATCCCTGAAAGCTCGAGTGAATGCCAACATCATTCCCCTCCTCACTTCCAGTGATGGTTCTATCCTCCGTAATCCGGAAGACATTAAATCTGAAGCTGCTTCCTTCTTCTATGAGCTTTTCAATCCTCCCTCCCCCTCTCCCCTCTCTCTCATCCCTACTGGTCTACTCAACAAATTCATCCAACCATCTCCAGCCTATCCCCCGTTCCATCCCTTTGGATGATGAAATCATCACTGTTATCCTCTCCCACAGAGCAAATAAAGCTCCCGGTCCATACGGATTTAGCATGAGTTTTTACTTTTCTTCCTGGGATATCATCGGGGATGACCTCATCAAAGCCATTAGAAGATTCTTCTTTGACCCTAATTAAATCAAAGGTGTCAATCACACCTTCCTTTGTCTTATTCCCAAGTTTGAAGGGGCATCCTCCATGCCTGACTTCAGATCCATCTCCCTTTGCAATCTCTTATACAAGTTTATTGCCAAAATCCTTGCCAACTGTATCCAGAAGGTCATTGACTCCTTGGTTAGCCCTAACCAATTTGTCTTTATAGTTGGGAGAAGCATAGCTGAAAACATTATCCTGTGTCATGAGATTGTCCACGATTGGCAAGGATTTTTGCAATGAACTTGTACCGGAGGTTGCACAAGGAGATGGGCCTGAAGTCGGATAAATAGGAGGCACCGTCTTTCTTGGGGATGAGTGGTTGATGCAACAAACTTGGGAAGGGTTGAAGAAGAAGCTCCTAATGACTTTGGTGAGATCTTCACCAATGATGTCCCAACAAGAGGTGAAAAACCCCATACGGAAAGTTTTGAGAAGACATAAATCAAATCTTAAGGTTGTTTATTTGTGTTCACTGGTGAGAAATATTTGGTAAATCCTCCTGATATGGAGATTTTCGGTGAGCGGAGTCAGGGATAGAGGAGGAAGAACTCCTATGAAGGGACCTCTCTCTCTCTCTCTCTCTTCCCCCCCTTAAATGATTGAAAATGGAGATACTGTTTCTTGTTTTAAAAGGGAAAATGACAAAAACATTTTTTATTTCAAATTGAACTGTACATGCTTTTTTTAATGCTTTGAGGACTTTTACGAGAACAGGCATGTGTTCCATTCTGCAACCCAGAACTTCAAATGGAATTTTGGGGGTGTTCCAAAACAAGGCCTGTTATTGTTAGTTTTCTTGGATTTTTGATTTGGAACCCATACCAAATGATATTTTCATTGTTCCAGAATGTGTTCTAGGCCAAGATAAATTCTAATAATGCATAACAAACACTCCTTCGGTGTTGCATAAAATATTAAAATTTAATTGCAAATTTCTATATCTTCCAAAATATTATTTTTTCTTGATTTTATGAGAGTATATTTGATTACTAAGTACATTTTTCCTGATCAGCTTGGATATTGTTTCTTTAGTTGCATTTGTTGTCCTGTAGCTAGTCTTGTTTTTTTTTTTGGGTGAATAAATAAATTCATATCAAGGAAAAGAATATACAAGGGGGTAAGAGAAGGGGGTGATAAGGGACAATACCTCAGAGGAGGCTAAACAAAAGGGGACCAATAGCCCAACTAGGAGAAGGGATACATCAATGGGGGGAGGGGGATGATGGACGGGGGGAGGCCCGAAGCGACCATCAGTCTATTCCTAGGGGAATCATGGACAGGCTGATGACGAAAACAACCAAGTTTGGAGCTGACGTCAAAATAGATGGCCTTTCAAGTCTTATTGAATGATTAAGAGATTGAAGTCCATCCACAGAAATTAGGCTCCATCCAAATACGAGAGGTCGTGGCTCCAAAAGCTAGCTTCTCAATATTGTCATAGATAGTATGACCTCCGAAAGTCATGTCAATCCAGATCCACTAGCTTCCCAATATTTTCATAGATAGTATGACCTCCGAAAGTCATGTCAATCCAGATCCATTCTCTAGACAAAGAAAGGATTTTTCTGCGCGAAGGCCAGAAAGAGCTGAGGACTCTCTTCCAAATGGAGGAAGAGAATGTGCAAGAAAAAAAGAGGTGGTCAACATCTTTAGTGCCATTCTAGCAGAGACAGCAAGAGGGGGGACTTGAATGTGTAGGTGGATGCGGAAAGTCTGGGTAGGGAGGCAGTTTGAGATAGCACGCCAGACTGTGAAGTTGTGGCGCGGTCCCTTGAACCAGGTAGTGTTGCGCCATGGCACAAGGGGGCCTTTGGAGCGGATGAATTCCAGGGCAGGGGTAGAGGTGAACGATCCTTGGGGAGAGGGGAGCCACTGAATCCTGTAGCTAATCTTGATTGTTATTAACTTGTGTTGTGACTTGTCAAATGAAACCTAGTTTGGCTCGATATATTTACCTAAAGGACTCCTTTTTTCATCTAACTTGGAATGGATATGGTTTGGCTTTGATATAGTTCCGATTTGAAAGCAAACGAAAAGATTTTGAGATGAATTTGTTGAATCATCCTTGAAGATCCAATTAAAGGGATTTGGTTTGGTTTTGCCATGGTACTTGGTATTCAGACAGTCAGTTGAGTCATTGACCTCGATATAAAAAAGGCGTACCGAATGCATGAGGCTTTTACCACTGCAGGGTCTGAGGGTCATAATGTACGCAGTCTAATCCCCACTTCATGGAGAGGCTGTTTCCTGATTTGAAGTCGCGACCACTAGGTCGCAATGGGGCAACCTTACCATTGCGCCGAGGCCTACCCTCTATAGACTAGGATATGTACAGATTAAATAGTAAATACCAAAAATCTGTAATAATAAATCCATCACAAGGTCCTAAAATTCGAACATATGGTTTTAGTTTAGCTTTTTGCCTTTATAATTTCATCATGTATTGTGACACAATTTTATTAAATGGGCCAAAATGCAGATGGAGCATTTTCAAAGGATTTGCACTTGTGTATAAGGTCCATTTTGAATCGTCAATACAAATTAACACCAAAATTAATCAATGTGTCTGCTTGGGATTGGATTTTTAAAGGTAAGATGCCAATGACCTTAAATAACAAAGGAACAAATGCCAATATCGCTGTCTGAGTAGAAATTCATCAGAGAGACTGAGAATGTCTAGGAGTTACCTAAAAGTGAACTTGAGAAATGTTGCCATCAAACACACTTATGCTTAGGAAATCCCCCTTTATTTTTCATCAGTTGGTCATTCTCTGATGGCCATTTTACTGCAATTTTTTGGTTACTTATGCTAGTAGGTAGATTTGTGATATGGCTGATTGTCTATATATATATATGTATGTTTTGTGCCTCTTTCAAATTATCTACCATCGCCCTTGTATCTACACCAAAATCCAAGGAAATAGGGTTCTCTTGGTTCTGTATGGTGAGAAGAACGAGATCGGTGCAATACCGTACTCCGATTCGGCAAGGAAACGAGTACTAGGATAGGTGCAATACCGTACCTAGAACAATGCAAAAATTTGACAAATTCCAAACTCCTTCAACCCCCGACCACTCTACAAGGATCAAAATTCTTGAGACTACTACTGCAACATTGCAGTATGAAACTATATATATATATATATGTATGTTCTTGAGTTTTAGAAAGTGTCAGCTTAGTCCAGAATAGTTCTATGTTTTTTGTTAGCTTACATCCATTTCTTTCCTTTCATTTTGTTACTGTTTTTTTTGCCCCATTCCAGGTATATTCACCTCATCTGGATTCACCTCCCCCAAGATGGGTTCATTTAGCACATGGATTGCTGCTTTTCTTATATCAGGTTTGCTCATTTTGCCCTATGTACAATTCAGTTCCACATATCTGTCCTTACGCATGATGCTAATTGATTTTCCCATATGGCTTGCTACTTTATATCCTATAAGCTTGGATTGGTTTTAGTTGTAAAATTCCTTTGCTAGTTTGCTTTATCTACTGGCTTCAATAATTTCTTCCGAGGTTTGAATTTTGGTCTGTGGTCAAACCCGAAATGTGCCACAAAATCCTGACAATTTGGTTGAAATTTTGCACATTTTGGGCCTGAAACTGAAATGGCCATTTTGGTGGTCAAACAGTCGAATTTTTCTCTGGAACATCAGGGAAAGCCTATTTAAGCATGCTTACAAGTATTTAAACCGTTAGATTGAAAAAAAAAAAGGGTTTTAGTTTGCTAGTGTAATCTGTAGCCTAATGTATCCTTTATATAACCTATTCGATACATAATTGGTACTAAAAATTAAAACACACAATAAAAGCAATTGAAATATGTATTAAGAATGAAGGACCGTTTTAATGTTTAATAGAGCAACAATGTCAAAAGTATCATCATAGACACTTAACAAGTAGAACTATAAGTAAAACTGTAACAAGTATGGTTTTGAATAGACCTGAAATGATTATAGGAGAAGTGGTGACGAAAGAAATGCATAACTTAGGCCTTGTAACAAGTATGGCTTTGAATAGAGCTCATTGGAGGGTAAGGATCCATGTAGCTGACCCGTTAGTTGGGATAAGGCTGGGTTGAGTGAGTTGAGTTGTTGTATGTAAGTATAATTGTATTAGTACAACTTTTGACACCCCTATGCCTATGTTGATGCTACATAGAGTTCTAGGGAGGCTTGAAATCACTAAAAGATTGCTGCCGCCGATAGAACCATTCCTTTGACTTTATCACAAATAACAACCATGTCATGGTATGCTTAAGAAGTTCAAGTGTTCAACACAATAGCCCTATTGGTGTCATCGTCAATATAATCTAGGTAACCGAAGTTAGGATATAGATCGCCGAGCTGGGAAGATGCATATATCAATGATCCACTCTGTAACTACCACACTTAATGGGGAATGAAGAATTCACTACCATTTCACCTAAAAGCTCGAACTAGTGGGGAAGGGTAGTGTAAATGTATACATCAACATTGCGTGCCCACACATGACATTGAGGGAAAGAAGTGGGGGAAAACTCCCTTTAGCACTTCCTAGGAGTCGAACACTTGACCTTCCTGCTCTGATACCATGTTTGCTGCCGTTTCACCGAAAGCTCAACCTTGTAGTGGATGGCAGCATAAATGTATATATCAACCAAGAAGAACTATACTAGCCATACCCCACCATACCCACTATACCCACCATATTCAATGGGTTAAGGATCCATATAGCCGGCCCCATTTAGTTGGGATAAGGCTGAGTTGAGTTAAGTTGTTGTATACAACTATATTAGTACAACTTTTGACACCCCTATGTCTATGACGATGCCGTGTAGAGTTCTTAGGAATAGGAGGCTCGAAATCACTAGAAGATGGCTGCCGCCAACGAAAACATTCCTTTGATTGTATCACAAATGACAACCATGTCATGGTATGCCTGTAGAAACGCTCAAAGTCCAACACAATAAGCCCTATTTGTGTCATCGTTAATATACTCTAGGTAACCCAACCTAAGATATAGATTGCGGGGCTGGGAAGATGCATATGTCGACCTACCATAGCTGTTGGGTGGACCGGGCTGATATGCTTGGGGGATTGGTATGATAATAAGCTGCTCTCCATTAAAGATGATCCACACTGTGACTGCCATAGCCAATAGGGAATGAAGAAGAGCTTTACTAGCCATACCCACCATACTCGGAATTGGAGCTCTGTCTGGCAAATGACGGTGCACACCACTACCCACGCGCAAACTTAGGATATCCAATACTCTCCTCTAGATTAATGCCTCCAAGTATGCTAGACAAGCTTGGTCTATATACATGCCATCCTCATTTGATCTCAACTGATGGCACGAACCTCTCGAGTAGCCTCTATAAGAGGCAGGCGCACCATGGTCAAGATCTTGGGTGGCATGGTTAAGCTGACTCTCACCTCTCAATCGGTTAAAAAAAAATAGTTTGAATTCGAGATATTTCTCCTCTCACCCCCCCTTTCTCTCCCCCTCTCCACAACCCCCTCCACGACCTCCAAAGCCACTGTTGCCATTATAGCCACCGCCGCTACCTCCATTGCCACTACCACTACCGGTGCCTCTGTAGCCACCGCCTCCAACCATAATTGCTTGCCAACAGAGCTCAAGCCTAGCTAGATCCTTACAACCTATGCCCTTTTGGTAATTTCACTTATTTTGATATGTCAGAGACGAAAAAGGAGGCGAAACCTAGTATCAGCACTATTTCGTTGAAATTTTGCTCATCTCATCAAAATTTCGCTTGTTTCAGTAAAAAAAGAAATTTTTTTTGCCAAAATTTCGGTCATTCTGTTTTGCTCATTTTAGCCACTAGCCCCCTCAAAAGGCCAAGCGAAAAACATGGAAAAAATACATTGTTTCGGAAAAATTTCATTGAAATTTTAGTAGTTTCGAATTGACCGAAACGGTGAAATGAAACAAATTCTTGAACCTTGCCCTCCTCTCCTTCCCACACCGTCCCAACAACTCCTGCCCCCTTTATTTCTCTCCTCTCCCCTCTGTTCCTCCCTCTCACACTTGTCCTCCCTGCTCCCTGCAACTTGGCTTGGCCCCACCCCTCTGTAAATCCCCACCCCACCTCTACAAATTTCCCTGCCTCACTCCACCTCTATAAATTCCCCTGCTCTGCCCCCCTGCTTTGAAAGCCTGTCTCGCCCCTCTTTGCAAGATCTCTTTCTTTGTCCAAAGGCAAGGCATCATACTCTTTCTACAAGTGACCGCCACTGCTCGGATGTAGTAGTAGGCGCCACCACCAGCCAGTAGCAGAGCCACTGCCATCCCCACCTCCAATGGTAGCAGCAGCAGCAAAGGAAGGGAACGAATCTGGGAACCAACCAAGCCCTGCTACTTTGAAGACCTTTACCATCATCAATCCCCAGTTTTTGCTGCTGTCCAAAAACTTCTTTGGAATCCAAGTTGCAACAACCATGTCCCTCACACTTTCCCTCTCAATGTTCACTGGTTAAGTAGCTTGTCGGGGTTTGTTCTTACTCATCGATGCCTTAAGAGGTGGGCTTCTCTCTCTCTCTCTCTCTCCCCATGATGCAGACTCATGGTTTAAAGTATCTTCGATACCGATACGATACGTATCTTAAAATTTAGCTGACCGATACGATTCACATCGATACGATACATCGATATATATCCTACAATACATATCAATATGCACCGATACATCATCGATACACACCGATATGTATCGATATTCTGGAAAATATAAAATCGAGGTGAAATATACCTTTCAGTATGTATCGATTGGTACGTATCGGTGAGTATTGGTATGTATCGATCGGTACGCATTGTAGAGTATCCGTACGTATCGGTATGTATCGATACGGTGCGCTACGATCAGATAATGGCCAAGATGGATAATTTTTCAGAAAAACACGATTTTTTGAGGGGTTTTTATTTCAAAGTTGCTTCCAGCCATATTTCTCTCTAACTAAAGTGGAATCAAGGTTGGGAACAAGGATTTTACATTTATGGGACAACTACAAACCTTGAATTCTTAGTGCGATACCCTCAATTTAGTGTTTATGCATAATACATGTTATCAATAGATTTTTTTAACAATTTTTTTATGCAAAAGTGTTTAAAAAAGTGTTTCCTATACATTTATGTGCGTATCTTTAGCGTATCATAGCATATCTCCGATACGATACGATACCTTCCGATACATATTAATTTTGGCCGACCGATACGACGACCGATACCGATACTTTAATCCTTGGATCATGCAGTTAGGCAAAGGATTATTTAGTTACCTTTTTGTGTTTGATTTATTTCCCTTTTGAAATAGCTTGGGAGTCAAGTTTATTTGAGTTGGATCTTAGTTTCTAATTAGAGTAGTTTCCCTTTTCAATTAGTTTCCTTTAATTGTCTGGTATTTTCCTTTAAGTAGCCATGTAAGACAGTGGAGGTTTATTTTCAGATTTTGGAATTGAATAGTGAATGAAGTTTTGGTTTAGAACCATGGTTCGTGTGTGTGTCTCCCCTTCTCTAATCTTCCCTCTCTCTTCCCCTTCATCTCTTCCCTCCCATCTACATGTTATTACTACTACTCCTTTTCTGTTGTGTTTTCTGCAACAATCCACCAGCGCAGGGTTGCTGGAACTTTTCCAACAGGCCTCTGTTCAACCTCTGATTTAGGTCGAAGGAAGCCAACATAGGGGTGACCCTACTACCTGAAGATTTACTTGAAACTCCCCATCGGTTGCGCTGCAGCTGCATCCACCGCCAGCTTCCATCTCAGGTTCTTCCCACATCCTTCCAGCCTGCTGATCTGAGCAACCATCTCGTGGGCTTGGTAGAGCTTCCTCTTGAGATCCTACGCCTGAAATTTCAGGCCTAACAGAGAAGAGTTGAAGGAGATCCCTCCTTCGAAGCACTGCTGGTCTACCGCCTTGGCCTGGTGTTCTATCGAGAGGAAGGAGGAGGTTCTTCTATTGCCTTTTAAAGAATGAGTTCTGTTATTATAACTAAGTCCCTGTCCCTTGTTGTAGAGCAAAACCCTTGCTTTTAAAACTTTACTTCAGATTAACCCCATCACCATATTTATTTCCAGAACTGAATTTTTCTTTTGGGATTAATTCCAGCTGTCCCTATTCAGTTATTTCACTCTAAAAGGGTTTTAAATTGTGCCAGAAATTACAAGATTGCCACTGGTTTGCTTACATTGAACTGTTTGTTCTTTTGTGGGCCCATAAGCGATCCAATCCCGGTTTTGGAGCCCGGATCCGCATCACCCCCTCTCTCTACAACTCCGCTTCACCCCCTCCCCCCTCTTTCTCTCTCTCTACACCCTTTGAATCTCCTCCCTGCCCACCTCTCTGTTTCCCTCCCCTCCCATCCTTGGCACTCCCCCCCTCTCTCTCTCTCTCTCTCCTTGTCCCCTTTCTGTTTCTCTCCCCCTCCCCTCCTTGCCCCATCCTTGTAGCTCTACCCTCTACCCTCAGCCACCCTCACCCTCTACCCTTTGCGCTGCCAAGGGATGAAACAAGGCAGGGTTGGCCGGGTTTCTTACAACCGTAACCCAACCCTAAGTCCCAAAACTCAACCCAACCCTACCGGGTTCATGCTTAGGCCCAACCCTACCGGGCTCAGGGTTGGGTCGGGTTGACCCTAGCTGGTACAACATTTGAAAATTAAGAAATTTTACAGATTTGAAGCAAAGGGTTTTCAATTAAAATGCTAAAATGAATTCCTCCATTAAACTATTTTGAACGTGATATTTCAGCATTCTTTCATGGAGATTCCATGTGCCCCTGTGTTTCCAAGTGACCCTTTTTTTAATCTCCTCCATCGAAAGTCAACATATTAAGACATAATCCAATCATTCACTGTTGTTAGAATTTCATCTTGATCTTCAATAATGCTTATTTCCAATATATACTGTAAGCCCCCACCTCTCCTTATTCCTTATTTCATGGCCGTAGAGATGGAATTTTCTTTTGGCTTTGTGCTTTCTCTTTTGGCTATATTGTTCTCTATCATATTCTTGTTACACAAGAAACTCCCATTAGGAAATATGGTTCTCCCTTGGTTAGGAGAGACACCTGCATTGTACAAAGCACAATAATAATCAGGGTTAGACTCAGGGCGGGTTAGGGTTGGGCTGGGTTTTCTATGCTCAACCCAGGCCCGGCCCAACCCCACACAGGGTTGGGTCGGGTTGGCTCTCATTGTCGGGTTAGATAGGGTTCAGGCTCAGGGCGGGTTAGGGTGGGTTCGGATTGTCAGGGCCAAACTTACACCCCTAGCGCTGCCTG
The DNA here is from genome assembly GCF_013358625.1 of Macadamia integrifolia. Taxonomy (NCBI): domain Eukaryota; kingdom Viridiplantae; phylum Streptophyta; class Magnoliopsida; order Proteales; family Proteaceae; genus Macadamia; species Macadamia integrifolia. The sequence continues at coordinate 747,431 of NW_024869937.1, forward strand.
ACCCCATCCTCTCCCTTTGCATCTCCAGCTTCTCCTGCCCCTCCATCTTTCTCCTTTTTTTTTTTTTTTTTTTTTACACAACAGCTCCATTATTCCGGCTCCCCCTCCCCCTCCCCACCTCTCTCTTTTCTTCCCCTTCCCCTTTGCTCTTCCCTCCATTAATGTTCTGGACTTGATAACGTTTGTTTTTTCCCTGAAAATTGGTAGGCTTCCACATGGAGAGCTTGTATATAATCCTCCTTTTATTTATTTATTTATTTTTTATTTATTTTTTTTTTAAATGTCATTCTTAATAATCCTGAGAAGTGCATCTGATGGAATAAGGTTGGATCTGCTGATTCCCAGTCTGATCAGATTCCTACCTGCTTCATTGTACTGCTCTAGAATTGTGAAGGAATCATCCAATTCCAATTGAAATCAGCTAGTTCCCTGATCTGTTTCTGATGACTTAAACCATGACTGTTCCTATTCCTCTCTGGTGGGTGGATCACCACCACCTGTAGATGGGGATGGTTGGCGAGTGTGGTCGCTAGAATGTGAATAGCCGATGTCTTCCTCATCTCCCCTGCTAGGTTGGGATTCAGAATGTTGATGTTTTTTGATTGAACTCGGCCCTCTCAGGAAGACATAAATGTGTCAACATCAGCATCCATCTTATAAGCAATCTTAGTGTTGAGCCTACCCCTAGGCTTATTCAATGCAAGGGTACCTCAATTCGTCACCCACTTGTGGAGGGGATCTTCCTCATCTGATTCTTCCTAGAAGATTCTGTTGAGCTTGACTGGATCTTTGTTATTTTCCATGCCTATTTGCATATGCTGCTTCTTTAGTCTCATGTTGTAGTGACATACACCAAATTCCCCTGCCGTGCATGGCCCAATCAGTTATGCCTCTTAGAGTTCATAAGTGAAAAGGTACTCGTTTTATGCTCACATCCGGAGGCGGGACATGTCTGGAAGAGCCCTATCAATGCTATATTCCTCAAGTTAAGGTGCTTCTTTCCCATATAGCACCCACTAGTCACCTGTATTAGAGCATTCAGATTATTGTTGTTAAGTGTTTGTATTTTGTGTGCAAAATGCCAAAGGTAAGTACGGACCGACTCCAAACTCACCCCTCTTAGGACCCCGCGTAGGGACCAACGATGGGTAATGGTCCTTTTAGTGTTTGTACTTCGTACATATATTGAAGAAAGAAAATAAGGTGATGGATATGGACTTACTAGGAGCAGTAGTCTTCCGACTAGACTTTGCGGTTGCACAATGGGAAGTCCGTTGGTAGCTTTGAAGTTCTGTATCTATGCCTATTTCAATAATTGATAGCGTTAACATCAATACAAAATTATAAATTACATTCATTTCTAAGTGTTAATGTATACATTGACATTGGCTATCCCTAACAATTCAAGATCTTAGGTGAAATGGTAGCAAACATGGTATCAGAGCAGGGAGGTCAAGTGTTTTGACTCATGAGAAGAGTATTGGAGATGAGGATGCAGAAATGGATTTGTGGAAAAACGAGGAAGGGCAAAGTAAGAAAATAAGTACATTAGAGCTGAGTTGGGAGTAGCTCCAATTCAAGATAAGCTAGAGAAAGTCGTATGAGGTGGCAAGGCAATGTTCAACCGAGGCCTTTGGATGCTGTAGTTTGGAGGAGTGCTTTGATTCAGATTTAAAGATCTAAAAGAGCTAGGGGCCCTAAAACAACCCTAGTAGAGGTGGTGAGGAGAGACATGCATACCTTAGGCCTTCTATCATGTGTGACTTTGAATAGAGCTGATTGGAAAACAAGGATTCATGTAGCTAACCCCATTTAGTTGGGATAAGGCTATCCTGTCGTTGTAAGAAGAATTTTCTGTAAACATATTTTTTTGAGAAGAAATTCTACAACTAATGTCTAAGATAAAACATTCATTCAAAATTATGTAGCTGTGGTTTTGTTTATTTCAAATTTGCTTTAATATATGTTTTTTTTTTTTTGTTTTTTTTTTAATTATTTTCTTACACTTTTTGATTTACTAATGTCCCTGTGTCAGCTGCATAGCAATTATTTATACGAGAAGCAGCATTTAAGTTGACTTGTTGAAAATTGTACTACCTATGTTGAAATATCTGCCATGCTTGTATTTGTTGATACAGAAATATGTGGGCATATTTTGGCTGGCATGTCAATGTTTATAATCATGAGAAGAACAATATGAAGGGAAAAAGTCTCTGGGTTGAGGTAGAGATGAAACACGTAATTGCTTTTCATTATATGGGAGATATAGTCCAAGATAGGTTTGAATTGCAGAACAGAACATGCATACGGAAGTAGTTGTGTAATTGGGGTTAGGTCCTTATGAGTTGAGCCTCACTTATTGTCTTCAGCAATGTGTAGCCAACTTCATTCTATGGTGGAGTCTACAGTACATATTCTTTTTCCTCTCAGTGAATGTGAACACCTCCACTTTTTCACCTTGCATTGTTCGTTAAAGGGCCTTTTTGTCTTCTTCATCCTTTTGCAATCAGTGTCAATCTTTTGGTTTGGTGTATTGTAGACTGGGAACTAACAGTAGCAATGCTGATAAAATATTCTATTCCTACAAGCCAACCTTATCTCATTCTCTCCTCAATCTGTTATGATATTCTTGAAGAACAAAGTTGGGTATGTACAGGGACCTAACTTAATCGTCTAAACCTTAGCCTCTTAGGTTTTTAAGACTTTGTGCAGGAATTCTGTTCTTGCATGCCAAAATTTATAGAATATAGACCATATGTTTTAGTTGGATAATAAGTCATCAATCTTTTTTGATGAATAATAAACATCATCTATTGGTTGATTAAGTCATAAAGTTTCTCTTCATCCTTCTTTTACTGATCTTTTTTTTTTTTGATGAATAAATAAATTCATGGGAAAACTACATGATTACCCACTTTTGGGTTTCCCTTAACCAAATTACCCAAACTGAGTTTGAGTTTACAAAATTAGCCACTTTTGAGTTTGGGTTTACCGAACTACTCGAAACAGTTTCCAACCCTCAGTTTAATATGTTTTTTGACATTTTTACCCCTGCCTCCACCTTACTTCAAGCAACACCTCCTACCCTTGCTTCCCTGCTTTAGCCTCGGTGGACTGGGATATTCTGACGGGGCTGCAAGACGAGGAAGCAACATAGAGCAACAGAGGGCCCCAAATCACCAAGATCTCTGGTGGAGTGTCATGCATGCACATAGGTTGGGGGTCCGGCCTTCCACTCGACCAGCAGCGACTGAGTCCACTGGCCTCAGTGGGAAGCCAGTGATGGGTCATCCCTGCTCCTGGATCAAAAACCATGGAAGAGCCTTGGGGTCAAAATCAAAGCGGAAGAAATAAAGGGGTGCTGGTCAGATTTCAGCAGTGTGAAGAAGAAAAAGAAAAAGAAAAAGAAAAAGAAAAAGAAGAAGAAGAATGAAAAAGTTGCAGGTGGTGGAGAAGAAGAAGAAGAAGAAGAAGAAGAATGAGAAAGTTGCAGGCGGTGGCTGTTGTTTAGTAGTTGCAGCAGCTGGGAAAGAAAAGGAAGAGAAAGGGTTAGGCCAAGGAGGAAGAATGGAGGGGGCGGCTGAGTTTCATGGTGCAACGTTGTTGGCCACCGTGGCTTTTGGGGTCTGGCCTTCCACTCGACCAGCAACAACCGAGTCCATCGGCCTGAGTGGGAAGCCAGTGATGGGTCATCCCTGCTCCCCGATCGAAAACCATGGAAGAGCCTTGAGGTCAAAATCAAAGCGGAAGGAATAAAGGGGTGCTGGTCAGATTTCAGTAGAGTGAAGAAGAAGAAATGGAAGAAGAATGAGAAAGTTGCAGGCGGTGGCTGCTGTTTAGTAGTTGCAGCAACAAGGAAAGAAAAGGAAGAGAAAGGGTTCGACCAAGGAGGAAGAATGGAGGGGGCGGCTGAGTTTCATGGTGCAATGTTGCTGGCTGCCGTGGCTTTCCTTTTTCTTCGTGAGGACGACGTCGCTGGGGTGGAGCCGTGGTGGTAGTGAATGACGGGATGAAGAGGAAAGGGCATAAATGTCAAAAATGAAATTTGGGTGATAGTGGAGTACTATTTTGGGTATTTTTGTAATACCCAAACTCAATTTGAGTAGTTTTGTTAACCTAATCGTTGGTTGGGTAATTTTGCAAGTCAAAACCCAAGTTTGAGTAATCCAGTAATTTTCCCTAAATTCATTACCAAAAAGGGAAGAATATACAAGGGGGAGAATGGGGAGGGGAGGCTAAACCGAGGCAAGCCGAACAAAACAAAACAAACAAACGATTACAACCAAACTAGATCCACAACCGAATCAGTAGACAAGAAAACACCCAGCTATATAATCCTGAAGGAGGGGAGAAGCACAGAGAAGCAAAAAGGGGGGGGGGAGGGCAGCAAGCAAGGATGGGGAGGTCAAGTATGAGGAATGGTGTCAATATGAAGATTCCGGGAGGCAATGATATGTTTGTTCCTAGTGGATCTGGGGACAGGCCTATGGTGGAGGGACTGGATTTTGGAGGTAACATCAAAGTAGATGGCTTTCCAAATCTTGTCCAAGGAGCGAGAATTGGAAGACCATCTACGGATGTTTCGCTCCATCCATATATGGTTGATGGTAGCAGAAAAAGCAAGCTTCCCAATGGTGTCAAAAATGAAAGATCCCGAGAAAGTTATGTCAATCCAAATCCATTTTCTGTCAAAAGGAAGAATAGGTCTGGTTGATGGCCAACATTTGGAGAGGACCAATTTCTAGATGGAGGAGGAAAAGGGGCAAGAGAAGAAGAGATGAGGGATGTCCTTAGTACCTTGAGGGCAAAGGCAACAAGAGGGGGGAATAGGGATCTGGCGGTGGATGAGGAAGGCTTGGGTTGGGAGGCAATAGTGACATCTCCAAAGAGTAAGGCTGTGATAAGGGATGTGGCCTTTGAACCAAACAAGGTTACGCCAAGGAACCACAAGATCAGAGGATCTAACAAAGGACTAAGCCGAGGCAGAAGAGAAAATCCCATTGGATGAATGAATCCAGATGCATTTATCTTCCCTACCTCGATGGCCAGGAGGGAGAGGGAGAGGGAGAGAGGACCAAAGATCATGAAGGGGAGGGGCGGAAGGAGGGGACCAGCCAAGAGGGGATAGGATACAGGAAACAGTAGCAAACTTGGATATACCAGAGGAGTAATTGGTTCTGGGGGATACCAGGGAGGTGAGGATACCAGCTGGGTGCAAGGGTCCATCAAGAAGGAGGTAGCCTGGCCATTACCTATGGAAAAGGAAATGGCATTGAGAGCCAAAGGTCTAAGAGTTTCCTCTCCCATCCTCATTACTCATGTATCAGTTATAACCATATTTAGTTGCATTTGGTTTTGGTGTTTATTTTCTGTAGTGTTGGGAATCACCTATGTCAACATCCTCATTTGTCTACTTGCAGCCAGCTCTGTTTATGAGGAAAACCTCCTCCCTTTTACTTCATGTAGTGAAAATGAGATAATGGACATAATTGCTCAAGTGTATCTCTTTTCCATCACAATTGATGCTGGCATATAATGACTTGTGTTGTTTTTGGTGGTTGGGGGAGGGGTTGGAATGGTGTTTATTGCACAGCTGTGATTGAGATTTAGGTTTGACACTCTTATTTTTGTTCCTATGTGATCTGGGAGGAATCCAAAAAATTTGTCCCCATAGGCAAATTTGTACTGAAGTGGTCATTTTGTGAATGTTTTATGCCATTCTTATATTTTCTTTGTAATTTCTGCATTCTTCATAATCATCATGTAGAAAATATGAGGAACAATTTTTTATCACCGGAAATGCTTACTGCTTTGAACATTTATGAAAGACATTTGATGCTGTTGATGGGAAGCAAGCAAGACGTACAAATTCTTCCAGTCCATTGGGGGAGCTGTTTGATCATGGTGATTTCTCTTTTTCATGCACTTTTGCCTAAATTTTCCATTACAAATGTTCCTATTGATGAAGTATATCTATTGATCTGCTAAAATCTCTCACAGGATGTGATGCACTTGCATGTGCGGTATGTATTCTACTTCAGTTGACATTTTTTTTGTAATGCTCTCTTGGTTCCTGTCGAAAATTGTTTCTTTTTTTAGTTTGAAGCCTTGGCTTTTGGGAGCACTGCTATGTGCGGAAGTGACACTTTCTGGTTCTGGGTTATTTCAGCCATCCCATTTTATTGTGCAACATGGGAACAGTGAGTTATCCTGATGGTACTACTTAGATCTTTTGTTACATTTCCTTTCCTTTGTCTACTCATATGTTTGGTTGGAATTAGAACTGGACAAGTCAAGTACCATATTTGTTGGTAGGTTATGTTGTTTTTAACAACTTAGCTGGAGGTTGAACCTTTATAACCTGGAAATCAACAGTTAAGTGGTTTAGTCGCCTGCTCGGACAATTCAGACTGTGATTTCATAACCTTTAGCCCACTATTGAAACCCTTACAATAGTATCATATATCTCAGCACACGGTATTGAACCCTGTGTTGGATATAATTCAAGAAAGAACACCTAAAGTGGAACAACAAGAAGATCAAAACAAAAATGATTACGAATCCCAATACATCTTTTTATCCATTAAAATAAAAAGATCAAAAGGAAAGAAGCTGGAGCCAAAGCAAATAACAAATCTTTGTTATCCATTAAAATAAAAAGATCAAAAGGAAAGAAGCCGAAGCCAAAGCAAATAACAAATCTTTGTTATACATTAAAATAAAAAGATCAAAAGGAAAGAAGCCGTGGCCAAAGCAAATAACAAATCTTTGTGCAGTGGGCGATTGCTATGATTGTCATGGGTTTTATATCTTTAGAAAATTATAGGATAGACCAAAACCATCATCGTTTTTTCCATCATAGTCAATTGATTGTTCTTGGAGTCTTTCTCATCTGCTTAGGCATCCAGGTGCCTTTTGCTGGAAGGGTGCCTTGGTCACCTACTCCCCCCTCCAACGCCTAGGATCGCCTATACGCTGTGACAGCTATGGTCTCTTCTCATTGTACTGCCAGTTGGATTCTTCTATGAATGTCTCATTCTCTTGTAGGCTTCTCTACAATGATTCTCTGGTAGATGATCTAGCCATTTTCAGTGTTTTGAGGAATTCAGTGTAGGTTGATACTTCCTGGATTATGTAGGGGTCTACTGCCCTTTTTGGGGATTGGTGTTGTATCTTCGATGCTTGTACGCCTTTTTATGACTATAAAAATTTTCGTTTATCTAAACAAATATCATTTATTTATCCTCATTGTTGAAGGTTATGTTGTTTTATTTTCTGATGATGTTGTCTATGTTCTAGCTTCTTTACCAACACACTTATTCTTCCCGCAATAAATGGACCTACAGAAGGTCTCATGCTGATTTACATGAGCCATTTTTTCACATCTATTGTTGGTATGTCCTTGGTTTTATATTCTGGCACCTCAATTCTTTCTTTTTTCAGTTGATTTGCATTAATTTTTTGTTTTTATTATTGCCTTTGATGCTTTATAATTCCTTCCTATTTCAGGTGCTGAATGGTGGGTCCAACCGTTTGGGAAATCTATGCCATTCTTCAGTTGGTTACCATTTGTTTATGGTAAGATTATCCTGATTTATTAAGTAGTTAAAATCTCTTTAATTTCCTATTGGGAAAAGTGTCATTGACCTAGATCTTTGGTTAGTGAATTAAATTTGCCAATTATTAATGGTATATTTGATCTTGACCTGTTGGATTTCTACATTTACAGATATTTGTGGTTTATAGGATTTAGAAATCAACCATTTAGTTGCACCATCTCATAACAGGATTTGAAATTCAAATTCCTAAAGTTCTTGTGAATTTGGAAAAGAAATATTACCCACTAAAGACAAAGTATTTTACGAGACTACTCATGGCCCTAAACAACACTCAACCTACATGGATTCTCCACAACTTTCCATCATTTCAGCCGCGTGGGTTCAATATGACCTTTTTTTATATGTTATGGTCAAATTCATAGATGATTTTGTTATTGTTGTAAATGGGTACAAGGGTCGAATTGTCTTTTAGAGTTATTTTAGTCTTGTGCTTCATTCTAGAATGTTCTCCATATTGTAAATAGAGCTGGCATGTGTCCATTAGACACTAAGTCATTGTTCTATTCAACATGGTATCAGAGTGGAGATCCAAACCCTAGAGCCCTACCACCTCCCTCCCTTTCTCTCTCTCTGTCTCTTGGTGGCGCTTCTCTAAACTACTGAGAGCCTCTTTACCCCTTCTCTTCTCCTTTGTCTGGGCTCTCTGATCTTTCCTAATGATCTGAGAGACACAACCCCTTTTTACATATATTGATTTTAGGGTTTTCACCCTAATTGATTTTTTTTGAAGTCGAAGTTTTGTTTTCCCTGCTTTTTTGCATTGATTTGTGTTGATGATACTTTCCTTTGGTGTTGTTCACCTGCTATGTGGCTTGTGGTAGCCATTTTTCTATCTCAGGAGACCTACCCATAGAAAATCGATTAATCAAAGTTTTGTACCCTTATCGATTTTTAGGTTTTCAAGGTTTTGTCCTTGCTTTTTGGTGCTTTTGCTGCTTGCGGTGGGTGCATTAGCTTCTTCCAACTAGTCTACATCCCTGTAGCCTCTTTGAGTGGTAACCATGTCTGTGAGCTCAACTACATCCATTGGTGGTGACAACTCCCTTGGAACCCTTCCCACATTCCCTCCATGTGTTATCAAAAAAGATGGTACCAACTATCTTATGTGCTCACGCTCATATTGTATCTCCATCAAATCCCATGGTTATTATGGGTATCTTACCGGAGACACAAAGCTGCCTACCATAGGTACGGATGTTGATAAATGGGAGTGTGCAAATTCTCAAGTTAAGGCTTTCCTTGTCAACTCTATACAGCCATAGATTGCTCGTGGCTATCTTCTTCTTGACTCCTTTGCGAAGAATTGGAAGTCAACATTGGACACTTATTCCTAGGTTGGGAATGATGCTCAAGTAGGTATAGATGTTGATAAATGGGTGTGTGCAAATTCTCATGTTAAGGCTTTCCTTGTCAACTCTATACAGCCATAGATTGCTTGGGGCTATCTTCTTCTTGACTCCTTTGCGAAGATATGGAAGTCAACATTGGACACTTAGATGCTCAAGTATTTGAACTTCTCTCGAAGGTTCATGACCTGAAGCAGAAGGGGCTAACTTTGTCATTACTATTTTGAGTTGCAAACTCTGTGGGAGGAGTTGGACTTCTATGAGGAGTTTGTTGATGCCACTAGCTTCTAGAAATGGGAAGAGATCAGAGCATGATTTCCTAGCAGGGCTGAATTTGGAATATGATCAACTGTGGGCTCATATTTTTAGTTGGTCTCCCCTTCCTACTGTGGAGCAAGACTACTCTCTGATGCAATTTGAGGACACGCCGTCCTACTATGCTTCCACTACCTATTACCACCAGGGTTTAAAGTATCGGTCCCTATTGTACCGTATCGGCCCTTATCGATACGATACATGGAATTTTTAAAACCCTTTTGTATTGATGTGTCTTATCGATATGCACTGATAAACCCCCGATACACCACCGATATGATACGATACGCATTGATATGCACCGATACGTACCGATACTCTATGAAAAATTCAAAATCAAAGTGAACTGTACGTTTCGGTATGTATCGGTATGTATTGACCGATACACACCGATACGTGGCGATACAGTCATAAAATGGCCAAGATGAGTAATTTTTCAGAAAAACATAATTTTTTGAGGTTTTTTTGTACCAAAGTTACTGCCAACCATTTTCTCTCTAACTAAAGTGGAAATCAAGGTTGGGAACAAGGATTTACATTTATGGGACAACTACAAACCTTGGATTCTTAGTGCGATACTCTCAATTTGCTATTTATGCATAATACATGTTATATATAGCTTTTTTTAACTATTTTTTTGTGCAAAAGTGTATAAAAAAGTGTTTCTTATCCATTTATGTGCGTATCTTTAGCATATCTTAGCATATCTCCGATACGATACCTTCCGATACGTATCTTAATTTTGGCTAACCGATATGGCGGCCGATACCGATACTTTAATCCTTGATTACCAATCTTATAGAGAGATCTACCTTTGTTTCCGGTATTCAGTCCTATAGTGTAGCCCCATAGTTTGATGGCTCCTCTACCACTCCCACAGAGAGATCAACCTTTGTCTTCAGTATTTAGTCCTATAGTGCAACTCCATAGTCTGGTGGCTCCTCTACCAAAGCACTTGTAAAGTGCAACTACTACGGTAAGGAGCATCATACCAAGGAGCCTGTTGAAAGCTCCATGGCCGCCTTGCTGCACATTTGGAAAAGGTGGTGGAAAGTGTTGTAATTCTGGTTAGGCCAACCATACTAAGGCCTCTGACTCTGCACCAAACATCCCAACAACTTCTCTATCATTAGATGAGCTTCTTACCTTTCAACATCTTTCGACTCGATTAGAGCTCTTGTATTGTATCTGCATCTGCGAGTTCTGCTCACTCCACTCCATCCAGTTCATGTACCTATTTTTGTGGTCACTGTACATTTGTTCAGTCCTTCCCATGGATTATTGACTCTGGGGCATCAGATCACATGACATGTTCTTTTACCCTTCTCTCTCAATATACTTCCTGCTCTGGTATTGGTAAAGTTATATTGGCTAACAGGACTTAATTCCACTAATTTTGGAAAGGGCTCTGTTCGTTGTAATCCTACTTTCTCTTTCGACTGTTTTGTAGTCTCACTTCCAATCTTAATTGCAAAGTCACATTTTTCCTTTCTCATTATGTTTTTTAGGATCTGGTGACATGGGCAATGATTGGCTTTGTAGGGTGCACGGTGGTCTATACCTGCTTAATGATGACTCGTCTTCAATCTCTAGTTAGTCTCTTTAGCCATCATCTTCGTCACCTCCCATCTCTGAGTTACTACAGTAGCATCGTCGTTTGGGACATCCTCCTTTGGGGACTTTAGTCATTTTCTTTTTTGTGAGGCATGCATTTTGGCCAAACAAACTTGGGATCACAGATCACTTATTTTATTTCTATTAATAAAGTGTCGCTCCTTTTTCATCAATACATTATGATATTTGGGATCCATCCCATTATGTGTATGTGAATGGTTTTTCGTGGTTTGTTACTTTTATCGATTGCCATTCTCAGACCACTTGTGTCTATATGATGCGAACCAAGGGGGAGGTTTTTCATTTCTGTCAGTACTTCCATCATATGGTATAGACCCAATTCGGTGCTGCTATTAAGGTTCTTTGAAGTTACAATGGCTGCGAATACTTTGAAGGCTCTCTTTTGGGTCATCTTTCCGCTCATGGGATGGCCCATCATATTAGTTGTGTCGATAATCTAGCTCAAAATGGTGTTTCCGAACAGAAGAATCACCATCTTTGTGAGGTTACACGCTCTCATGTTTGAGATGCATGTTCCTCTTTAATATTGGAGTGATGCGGTTCTTACTACAACTTTTCTGATCAACTGAATGCCTTCTCGGGTCTTTGACTTCCGCTCCCCTTTAGATCTTCTCCAAGGCTCTACTGCTTTTCCCATTCGTCCCAAGGTCTTCGGCTGTGTCTGTTATGCTTGTGATCATCATCCTCATGGGACGCTTGATCCTCGTATCCAATGCATTTTTCTGGGGTACGCTGCCACTTAGTAAGGTACCAGTGTTATCACCCTCCCTTTTGGCATTGGTTTGTGACTGTGGATGTCTTTCACGAATCTGCGTCTTACTACACTATGCCACCTCTTCGGGGGGTCTCTTCTTCCACAATGGAAGATGTGCTACCTTTTGAACTTGATACACCACCATCTGTTATACCTACCAATGTTCTTGTTCAGGGGGAGGCTGACAATCCTACTCTTACTTGACCTTATCTAGAGATGCGTGTTTATGGTCGCAGATAGCAGACACAAACTACTGCACCTACTCTACCATGCCAATCGTCACCTCTCAAACTTGATCCGGTCCCCTCTAACCAGGTAGTTCTCTTTTCCATCCTGATGATGTTCCAGTTGTTAGTTTTGACCACTTGACCCTGCTCTTTAGTTTCCTATTGCTGTTTGCAAAGGTACTAGGTTCTGCACTTTATATCCTATTGCTAAAACTATATCTTTTGACTCACTTTCTCCATCGTATTATAGTTTTGTGTCCTCTCTGTCCTCATTGTCCTCTATTTCTATTCCCCATACCTGGTAGAAAGCAACTGCAAACTCACAATGGCAGACAACTATGGTTGAGGAGATGCAGACTCTAAGGAAGAATAGAAGAATGATAGATGGGATCTAGTGTGTCCTCCCTCACAGAAGAAGATAGTTGATTGTAAGTGGGTCTTTATAGTTAAGCAGAAGGCTGATGCTACAATGGATTGTTACGAGGCTAGACTTGTTGCCAAGGGCTTCAGTCATACTTATGAAATTGACTGCAAGGAGACGTTTGTTCCAGTGGCCAAGATGAACACGATCCATGTTAGGCTGGGACCTTTAACAACTGGATGTGAATAATGCATTCCTTTTTGGGGAACTTGACGAGGAAATGCATATGGACATTCCTCTTGGTGTCACTTGCTTTAAAACCCAAGGGAAAGTGTGCAAACTGAAGCGTGTGTTATATAGGCTGAAGCAATTCCCTTGTCTTGGTTCAGGCGTTTTCACAAGGCTATAGTGCAATGCTAACCACACTCTTCATCAAGAGATCTGGTGAAAAGATTGCTATTTTGATAATCTATGTAGATATTATTATTACAGGTGATGACCTTGCAAAATTTCTCGCCTCAAGAAATACCTAGGTGAGGAATTCAAGATTAAAGATGTTGGACAACTTTTCTATTTTCTTGTTATTGAAGTTTTTAGGTCTTCTTATGGAATCTATTTGTCTGAGCAAAAGTATGTGCTTGACCTTCTTGTCTGAGACATGAATGTTAGGGTGCAAGTCGACAAATACTCCTGTTAATGCTAATGGTCACTTGGTTACCAAGGAAGGTGATCCTGTCGATAAGGGGAGATATCAGATATTAGTTGGGCATTTGATTTATCTTTCTCATACACGTGTTGACATAGCATATGCCGTCAGCTTTGTTAGTCAGTACATGCATGATCTTTACTCGTCACACATGGGAGCCGAGCTGCACATTCTTCGTTACTTAAAATTTTCCCTAGGACGTGGCATCCAATTTTCTCCTAATGATCACCTTTGGGTCGAGGCCTTCACGGATGCTGATTGGGTAGGTTCATCTGATGACCAAAGGTCTACACTGGTTATGACACCTTTGTTGGTGGTAACCTTGTTACTTGGCGAAGCAAGAAGCAAGTAGTTTTTTGCCTGGTCTAGTGCTCAAGCATAGTTCCGTGCTATGGACCATGGCATTTGTGAGGTTCTATGGCTTTATGGTCTTTTCACATATTTGGCTGTCCTTGCTACTTTTCCCATTAAGCTATTTTGTAACAGCAAACCTACCATCAACATTGCTCACATCCTAGTCCAACATGATCGAACAAAACACTTGGAGATTGATCTGCACTTCATCAAAGAGAAACTGGATATGAGTCTTATTAGTGTGCCTCTTATTCCCAACAGTGAACAACTGGCTGATGTGTTTACTAAGGGTCTTAGTAGTAAGATGTTTCATCCTGTTAACTGTAAGTTGGGCATATGTGATATCTATGCACCAGCTTGATGGGGAGTGTTGTAAATGGGTACATGGGTAGAATTGTTTTTTAGGGGTATTTAGTCTTTTACTTCATTATGGAATGTTCTCCATATTATAAGTAGAGCTGACCTGTGTCCATTAGACACGTCATTATTACATTCAACAGTTATGTATGGGTCTCACATGAAATAGGTCCATGATTCGACTTGATCATTATGGGCTAGTACCGACATGGTAATATTCAAAATAGCCCCTTCTTTAGTGATATTATATGAGCAGATGCCTGAATCAATATATATCGTTGCTATTGGAGTCTGTACTATTATGGATGGATGTTCAGTACTGATTCTTGTAGTAACATTTAGGGAGCTGATAAGCTAATTCCTATGGATGTCTATTTTCCGGGCTGCCTACCTTAACTAGAGGCAATTTTTGATGCTATAAAAAAAACTTTGTAAGAAGGTATCCCGAGAAATCTATAAAGATAGAAATGGGTCTCAACAGGAGAATCGATGTAGGCTTTTGCTCGTAATAGCATAGTAGACGATGCCTAGGCATCCAAGCATCTTTGCCTTGACTGGCGCCTTGGTACCTTGCTGTTGTGGCCTTGAAATTCCTCCCCTCAACCGCCTTGGTTTGCCTGGGTGCCGTGACAACTATGTTTAAAAGCTCATAGGCTCTTGCATCCACACTGGGCCTTCAGAGTTGTTTTGCAAACAACATTCTCATTCAATTTTCGTTATGAGAATACTATATGAAACCTTAAAATCAGATGCTTCAAACCACACTGGAATGGATGGTACAGTCCTCCAGATTTTCATACTTTTGGAGAACTTCCAGGTATCAAGGAGACGAAAATTGGGGTTCTAAAACCAAGGGAGGGGTTGAGAATTCAGTCTCACCTATCGTCTAAGATAAGAGGAGCCAAAACTTTTGCTTGCTGGAGACAACACTGAAGTTCACGATGCTGAGGGTAGAACTGAGGAATGGTCAATGCAGGAAGAAGCGACTATGAAGAGGGTAATGAATGGGTAAATGGATGACATATTCGAATAACTGGTGCATTTTAGTGTTTCCAATCATTTTAGAAATCAACCATTCAGTTGCACCATTTCATGCCGGGATTTGAATTTTATGTTCCTTAAGTTTATGTGAATTTGGAATTAATTATTAACTACTGAAGACATGTATACGAGACTACTTATGGTCATAAACAACAATCTCAGAGAATGTTGCTTAAGGTGGAATGGATATATTTACATAATTGGTTGCTATAAAAACCGAATGTTTGCATGGTTTGATAACTCCTTTGGACTCCTGTGAATGAAATATAAAAAATATAATTTTTTTCCCCAGAGAACGTGTACTACACATTCCATAAGGGTAGTTTATAGGGTTGTGTTGTACCCACTACCCACAGTGCATGTGGTGCATGTGTGATGTTGTCATTGTTGTCAACAGAGTGCAGTTAGTAGAGCGGTAGTACAGATGGCAGCTGTAAGTACAGAGGGTAGGCGCAATGTACTAGTGTGGCAAAGCATCTACAATGAGTCAGTGACCAGAGATGTCCTAGCAGAGCTGACAAGGACAGACAGTTTCTTGATATATGACAATGATTTTTCTGAGGGTTCAAAACTTATATGGCTGTGTAACTGTGTCACTTACAGTAGACAACATGTTGGAGGAGCTGGAATGGCCAAACAGTGATTTGGCAGTGATATGGTAGTTTGGTAGGGATACTGAGGTATCCAGGCCAATGTGGCAGCATAGGACACCTGATTACATGCTTGTGCAAGGTTTGGCATAAGGTGGAAGTATCGTGTGAAGGCCTTGTTCAATAAAAGTGAAGAAATCATAGTTTAATGCAGTGGCAGCATGTTTGAGAGCATTTTTGGAAATTCAAATGGCGGGATGGGAAGAAGTCATACACATGAAATTTGCAGTGCTTCAAGTCATGAGTCCAATGCAACAAGAATCGCATTGATCTGATACTGGAGTGGAATATTTTGACATAATCTTTAGGGAGTGCATAAGCTGAAAGGGCAGTGTCTTACACATCATTCGGGGTTCAAGCCCATTTTGGGATCCGTGCACTACATTTGGGTTAATGGTGTCTTCATGATAAATGTAGCACTTCGAGTCTTCTATACATGGGAAAAAGAATCAGGTTAATCGGAGTTTGGTTGATGAAGATATAGCCGTTTTCATATGATCGCACTGAAATAGAGCCAACCGGACTACCGATTGACCAGTTGACCAATCGGATTCAGCTGGTATGCTCTTTGGGTCTTGAGCTGAACCAGCCGATTGCTTCATTAAACTGGTTGCATATGTGCCATTTGAGTTACTCGTGATGGGTTCAGTTCATCCAACTTTGAGCAAAGTTTGAGTATCTTTGGAGCAAAATTGGAGGAAGGCTATTTGTGGCAAAGTTGTAGATATTTCAGTCTACTTTCAGATAAAACAAGACTGAGCCCATTTTGGAGTTACATTGAAGAAGTTATGGCCCTTGCAATGAAGAAAGGTCAGTTTTCCAAACTGGTTTGCAGTTCAATCTGGGTGGTTGGACCAAGCTGGGGTTTTGGTCATTTGTTGGGGGTATTTAAGTGAAGTTTAGGGATTGTTTTTCGCTAACTCTTCCAAGATAAAAGGAGGAACAAACCCTAGGAGAGAAGGAGAAGAGAAAAGAGAAGAGGCCAAGTGTGTGTGCTTTCTCATGCTTAAATCTTGAGAAAACACCTTACTTGAAGGTTTTAGTGCATTAAATGCTTGAGTTTCATAACCACCAACTTTGGGGGGCCATTAAAATATCAACCCACGGCCCTTACAACCCATTGGATACACAAAATGAAACATATTAGGTCATTCTTGTTCTAGTTTGATGGCCTGGTTTGCTGCTGGCCTCCTTGTTCTTTTGAACTGCATTATTACCAGTATTGTGTCTGGCATGTTGACTAAACCCCATCTGGAGTGACATATATTGATTGGTACCATAGTTATCATGGTATCTAGGCGACCCAAGGCGTTGGGGTGGGGGGGGGGGGGGGGGTGGATCATATTTAGTAAGTTCGGGGACAGCAATAATACGGGAACGAATACGTACGGTAATTAAATGGATCATATG
Source organism: Macadamia integrifolia (assembly GCF_013358625.1). Classification (NCBI taxonomy): domain Eukaryota; kingdom Viridiplantae; phylum Streptophyta; class Magnoliopsida; order Proteales; family Proteaceae; genus Macadamia; species Macadamia integrifolia. The sequence continues at coordinate 764,206 of NW_024869937.1, forward strand.
GTAATAATATGTTTCAAAAAATTTGGCGCAATAAAACACATACGGCAATGGTACGGTACTGGTTTAATACGTGTTTACTACGGTTGTTTTGTAAAAATCTAGGAGCAAAAATCCGGGACTAAAAATGATTGTTTGAAACTAAATCCTAATCTATCATGCTTTTATGGACACTAAAATCTAATCTGATTTTCCAATTTAAAATCATTTCCCATTCTTTTGAATTTTCACATATAATATTAATCAAATTTAACCCCTAAAAAGGGTATGATAGAAAGAACTAAGAGGAGAATCAAACCTCATTTCATCTCATAACTTTTACATGTTCTCTTCTTCTTCTTGGTACGAAAACAAGGTTCAAGAAGATGGAGAAAAAGCTTTTGCAATTGTTCATCCCAGAGATGAGCTTAGATTTTCTTGAAATTTCCATGGGGGTACAATCTAAGACTGGTCCCGGATCAATTTTAAGGCTCAAGAACCTCCTCCCTTCAACTCCTTTGATTTCTCAGATGCAGTATTGCAAGAATAGAGGGAGGAGAACACCCATGTCATTTCCCTCTTTCTAATTCTTCACATTGTCCAATTGCAACCATGTTTATCAATAATTTTCAATCCAATTCAAATGGCGATTATATGCTAAATTTCCTAGAAAGGTTTTCATTTCAATCCCTTTTGGAGAATCCGACCCTTAGCCATCTTTGTCCATGTGACTCATCTATTTAGAATCTTGCTTCTTGTTAAAAATTATTTGCAGATGCAATCCCCCTCGATTGGATTTTCAACTACCAATGGGAAGAGAAATGGAGTAGAGAAAGGGTTGATTGGGTTTTCGACAATCGATGGAAAGAGAAATGGAGAAGAGAATGAGAGCAGGGGGTATTGATGTTTTACCTATAGCCCTCGGTCATTGGCTGCCGATCATGGAGATGGAGGAGAAGGGGTCACTGGGGCAAGGGTTCCTCCTTTTTTTGGTTTACTTAGATGAAGGAAGAAGAAGGGTTATAGTTTCGATCGATTAGGGTTCCTGATAAAAGATAAGGGTTGGGAATCGGGATTTGGCCCATTTGGGTTAATCTCATACTTTTTTTTTTTTTAATCTAAAAGTTTTATTGAGTATGTAACATATTATACGAGTATTATTCATGTATAATACAATTATCTTCAAAATCCGCGTATTAAACGATTTTTTTGGATTGATACGCCAAATTACGAACTTTTGAACTAAACGTTCGGATGCGCATATTATACGTGTATAATACGTGTATTTTACTAACTATGGGGTGGATGCAAGGAGACACCAGCAAAGCGACCAAGGCGCCCGCCAAGGAGATCTAGGTGCTTGGACGCCTAGTCTATGCCTTGACAACTATGATTGGTACCTAATATAATACCAATTATACCATTGATGTGTTGGGGAATTTTGATTCCTTTGTTTCAACGCTATGGTTGCATCTGAGACTTTGAAAAACCTTTCCTCAGATCATGAACACATTTAATCTTGACCAAATACAATTTGGTCATTTTTGAGGTTAGCAGATTCCAAGGTTGTTTCCGGCACATTGATAAACTGTCTGCAGATTGAAGAAATCTGGATCAGATAAATTTATCTTCATTGCATTATTGGTTCAGAAGCATTTTGTATTTTCCTAGGTCTACCAACCCCATTATTGCGTTCTAAAACGATATAATCATGAACTGGACCCCCTTTTTCACCTTCATACTACCATAGACCATGGATATACATCTTCTGCTAGCTTTTATGATTTGAATTGTATGCTGCAATCTACCTCACAGATTCTTATGTTTGACATCTCTCTCCCCTCCCCCTCCCCAAACTTCCTTAAAGCCTCGCACTCTTTTTTTTTTTTTGGGGGGGGGGGGTGGGGCAAGGATTTCCAATATTACCTTGAAAGGATGTGGAACCATACTCGTTGCTGGTCTTCAAAAGAACTTGAAAAGAAAAAGTCCCCTTTTGAACTATTTTTGATTATTACCCTTTGTAACATTACTTGAGTTGTGTAGCCACAGGTTCTGATTCTTTTTCTGACTAATTGGAGAATAAGGGTGGTTCTAAAATATTAGCATAATGGATAATGCTATCAAGAGAATGAGATATGCCATGCATTTAGACATGGTGAAGCAGTTTTTCCAGTTAAAAGGTCTTATGTCCCTGCTGGTTACGTTTCATCAGTTTCTACATCTTTTGTTCTATCTATCTTCTCTCTGATTTTACGTGCTTTATTTGGGGAATTATGTGTTGCTTTGAGAGAAGCCATCGGTAGGTTACTGAAGGAAAGATTTTGAAGTCAAGCTGGTGTACTGATAGTGAACTTCACCTAGAAAATTTCCCAAGACCTTTTAATTAGTTTGGTTTCTGATTGTGATATTTCTTCATCATTATGCTGCAATTGTTGCCTTGGATTTGTCAATCTTTATCTTTTCAATCTCTTCATTTTTGGATAATATTTTCATGTTGGTTTTTTCCTCCAATTTTGACCTAGCAATCTCATTTTTTCTTTCTAAAATTGCCAGATATCCCTACATACAGGGTTGTATTATATGCAATGGTGGCTTTTTCTGTTATACCAACAGTAGCATTCAAGTAAGTGGCTTTACTCCTTTCAGTGGTCAAAACACAAGAAGTGAATTTTCATTCATCTATTTGTGTGTAGATCATAGTTGTCATGGCGTCGCCAAGGAGGCGATTTGGCGTCCTGGCGGAAAAAGAAGTTCATGGCAGTGCTACGATTCATGTGACTCACAAATGGCGGTCGCCATTGGCTGATAGGCGCCGCTATGGCACCGCCATAGATGCTAGGTCAAGCCTGATTCACTAAGCGGTCGATTTTTTGTAAAATGCAGAGTGATTTTGATGGGGCTATGTTGATTTTTGATGATTTGATGTTGCTTAATGTTGGTTTTATATGTTATAGGGTATATATTGTAGGCTTGTAGCATGCTAAATAACTTTAGAAAATAGGGGAAATAAAAAAGTAGCATACTAAATAACTTTTGAAAATAGGGAAAAAAAAATGACACATGGGGGATTTGACCGCCATGGCAACGCCATAATGGGCGATTCATCGCCAAATCGATTAGCCACCCCTCCGCCGCCTTAGATCAATTTGACGCCGTGACAACTATGGTGTAGATTTGATTGTTTCTTCCCCTTTGGAGTGTGGTTGGCTAAAATATCACTATTTATGCTGTTGATGTTTGTGGGTTTTGAGTCCCCTTGGATTACCCATTTTGGCACAGCTTCATAATGGGGATATGGACTTGGGTTTCATTCCATCATAGATTACCTTTACCTGAATATATATCTCTATAACATACTAATTTTAAATTTATGCATAATATTGAACTGAGTAATTTCATTATGTTGTCCAATAAGATGCATCGTAGCTTTATCTCGTTTTTTATTATGTTCCTATGCAGCATATACAATGTCTATAAGGTTGTGAAAGCAAGAAGAGGAAGCATGCTTCAGGCATTAGCAATGGTAATACTGTTTCTATACTGTTTTTGTTCAAGTACTTGACTGCTGGTTCTTATTCACCTAAAAGATCTCTTTTTTACTTGCCAGCTTTACCCTTTCGCAATGCTCCTTGGAGGAGTTCTAGTATGGTATATTCTGTGCTTCCTGCTTTATGTATGCTTAAATTTAAAAAGTATATCATGCTGCATACAAAATCTGATTGGTTGATTAATTGTGCAGGGATTATCTGTCACCTTCTGGTATTATAGGGAACTATCCACATCTAGTTGTGGTGGGAACTGGACTTGCATTTGGCTTTCTTGTGGTAAGATATCAATGCATTCAGCATGCTCACCCCATTCTTGATTCTATAGATAAAACTTTATGAATGCTATGGATTCTTCTTCCAAACAGTAGATCTTGGGGCTCTTAAACTTTTTTATGGCTCTTTTGTAATTGGTACTAAAAGTACTGTGATATATGGGGACCATAGCTTTTAATCTGTCATGGCACCAATGCAAGCCATGGCAGTAGTCAGGCTTCCAAGGTGAGCCATAAATATAATTAAGGGATGGACACATCTTTTTCTTATAGTTTTTTTTTTTTTTTTTTTTTTTTGGGGGTGGGGGTGTTTAAGAGGAGAGACGTGGACAGATTCGAACCCAGTTCTGTGCTGCGACATGCAACAGGCTTTTCCGGGGGGAAAAACTGGCACCTTCAGCTTCTTTATTCAGTTATGTTATTGGACATTGCAACTTCAATTTATTCAAATTTCGTTGTTCAACTAGGAAGACCATAAAAGACACATTGGAGGGGGAGGGTGGGGAAGACAGCAGAATTGCAACTTCACTTTAAATCATTTTATGATTGAAATTCAGTAAGAAAATATTGCACTCATACCATTGTCCCTTTGAAGTAAAAGCATGATGTGATTCATCATTCATGCAAAACAAAAGAAAAGAAAAGCTTACATCAAAAGCAACGTAGGCAAGCGCCTTGGCCTCCATAAGGTGCATTGTCACCAAAAGCAACTCCTTGACAATGATGGTGAGACATACAGGTCAACTGAGTGAGGCTGGGGCTCGAAGGCTTGGCCCATGTATCAGCTAGGTTGGGAAACCCTAACCAAGGTTGGGCTGGGCTAGTTTAGGGTTGAGGGCTTGGGTTCAACCTGACCTGGCCAGGCATGAAGCCAATTTTTTCATGTACACACACACACACACACACACACACACACACACACACACATATATATATATATTGAATGTGTTATATACAAATGGCTTGGAGTATTCCGAATTAGTTTCGTAACTTGCTAAAATGATATTGGATCACCATGTTATTCTTCCTTGAGAAAGTTGAAAAATGGTTAGGGTTTTCCCTTTTCATTGGGCTGTTGTTTTGCGCCCCTACTCTGTCTGTTCCCTCTCCTCTCCACTTAGTTCTATATCTGAGAGAATATCTTTCTTCTTCACTTGGTATCTGCATGATAGTTTTGCTGTGGGGTGTAAAAGTTTCCAGCAGGTAAGATTCCTCCCCCTCCGGTCTCTTTTCCTCTACCTCCGCTTGGAATCATGTCAGATCCTTTGCTCCTCTTGCCCCTTGGCATAATTCCATCTGGTTGAAAGACCACTTCCCCATCCATCCTTCTTGCTGTCTCTGCTAGAATGGTACAGAAGATGTTGACCACCTACTCTTTTCCTGCCCCTTTTCTTCCACCATTTGGAAGAAGACAGCCTTTGCTGGCCTTCCCATAGACGCTCCCTCCCTCTCAGCAGAGAATGGAATCTGGATCGATATGACATTCAGGGGCAACACCATCTGTGATACTGTCGAGAATCTCGCCTTCTGCACCACCATCAACCACCTTTGGATGGAGCATAATCTTTTTAGATGGACTTTCAATTCTCGCTTGTATGAGAAGATTTGGAATGCCATCTACTTTGACATCTCCTGCAAATATGTTTGCTTAAAGCATCGCCTTATTCGTGACCCCCAAAGAACAGACATATAGTCGTTGCCTGGGGTCTCCCTTTGTCTTACATTGTCCCCCCCAAGTTGATGTTTGCCTCTCTTTGGTTGTTGTCTTGTTGGATTTTTTCCTCCCCCCTTCTACCCCCTTGTATAGTCTCTTCTTGCGTAATTTAATGGCCAGGAATACTTTGGAGGGTCCTTTCAAGCTTACCTTTCTGATCATGGGATGATTTATCAGACTAGTTGTGTGGATACTCCGGCTCAGAATGGGGTTGCTGAGTGGAAGAATTGCCACCTTTGTGAGGTAGCACGCTCTCTTATGTTTAAGATTCGTGTTCCTCCCCAGTACTGGAGCGATGCAATTCCCACTGCTACCTTTCTTGTCAACTGAATGCCTTCTCGGGTCCATACCTTCTGCTCCCCTCTAGATCTTCTCTAATGTTCCGCTGCATTTCCTGTTCCTCCTAAGGTATTTGGTAGTGTTTTCTATGCTCGCGATTATCATCCTCATGGAAAGTTTGATCCTCGTGGTCTCCAATACATTTTTTTGGGATATGCTCCTACTAAAAAAGGTTATTAGTGTTTTTATCCTCCTACTAGGCATTGGTTTATGACTATGGATGTTGTCTTTCACGAATCTGCGTCATACTACACTGCGACACCTCTTCAGGGGGAGTCTCCTTCCATTGTGGAAGATGGGCCACCATCTCTTGAAATTGCTATCCCTGCTAGTATCCCTTTTCAGGGGGAGAGTGATATTCCTACTTCTCCTATTGTGCCTCGGCCAGAGATACGTGTGTATAGTCGCAGAAAGCAGACTCAGACCACTACACATCCAGCATCTACCCTACCATGCCAATCGTCTCCTCTTGGGTCTGATCTTGTCCCCTTGGACCCTGATAATTCTCCTCCTTCTGTTGGTCAGTCTCTTGAGTTGCCTATTGCTGTTCGTAAAGGCATTAGGTCTTGTATTTTACATCTTATTGTTAAAAACTGTTTCTTATGACACTCTCTCCTTCTTACTATAGTTTTGTGTCTTTTCTTTCCTCTGTGTCCATTCCTCATACCTGGCAAGAAGCGAGTGCAGACTCACAATGGCAGGCAGCTATGGTTGAAGAGATTCAGGCTCTGAAGAAGAATGACACATGGGATCTGGTGTGTCTTCCTTCACAAAAGAAGATAGTTGGGTGCAAATGGGGGATTGACTACCAGGAGACTTTTGCTCCAATTGTTAAGATGAACACAATTCGTGTTATCTTGGCTTGTGCCGCCAACTTTGATTGGGATCTCCAGCATTTAGATGTGAAGAATGCCTTCCTTCATGGGGAACTTGAGGAGGAAGTGTATATGGACATTCCTCCTAGGTTCACTTGCTCCAAAACCTAAGGGAAGGTATGCAAGCTGAAGCATGCTCTGTATGGGCTGAAGCAATCCCCTCGTGCTTGGTTTGGACGTTTCCATAAGGATATGGTTGCTACAGGTTACTCACTCTCAAAGCAATGCCGACCACACTCTGTTCATCAAGAGATATGGTGGGAAGATTGCTATCCTAATAGTCTATGTAGATATTGTTGTTACTGGTGATGATCTGGCAGAAATCTCTCGCCTCAAGAGATACTTGAGTGAGGAATTCGAGATCAAAGACCTAGGGCAACTTCGTACTTCCTCGGCATTGAAGTTTCTAGGTCTTCTTGTGGGATCTACTTGTCTCAGTGGAAGATGTGCTTGATTTTCTCTCTGAGACAGGCATGTTGGTGTGTAAGCCGGCAGGCACTCCTATTGAAGCTAATGGTCACCTTAGTAGTAAGGAAGGTGATCCGGTAGATAAGGGGAGATATCAGAGATTAGTGGGGCGGTTGATCTATCTGTCTCATACACGCCCTGACATGGCATTTTCCATTAACCTGGTTAGTCAGTACATGCATGATCCTTACTCGACTCACATGGAAGTTGTGCTGCATATTCTCCGGTACTTACTAACCTTGTTATATGGCGTAGCAAGAAGCAAGCCATGGTTGCCCGTTCAAGTGCTAAAGCAGAGTTTTGTGCTATGGCACATGGCATTTGTGAGCTCCTATGGCTTTATGGTCTTCTCACTAATTTGGCTATTTCACTACCCTTCCTATGAAGCTCTTTTGTGACAGCAAATCTACCATTAGCATTGCTCACAACCCTGTTCAACATGATCGAATCAAGCATGTGGAGATCGATTGACACTTCATCAAAGAGAAGTTGGATATGGGTCTTATCACTGTGCCTTTTATTTCCAGTAATGAACAACTGGTTGATGTATTTACTAAAGGTCTTAGTTGTAAGATGTTTCATCATATTATCTGTAAGTTGAGCATATGTGATATCTATGCACCAACTTGAGGGGGAGTGTTGTAATAATGAGTTTTATGGGTTTTAGGGAAAGTGTCAGTTACCAAACGGACCCTAAGGGGTGAAATAACCTAGAGGGGTAGTAAATAGGTTATACTAGAGGAATTTTAATTCTTTTTCGAGATTAGCCCAAATGTGATTGCAAATAAAAAAATGTTGAATGAAAGTAAATGATTTACAATCACACGACACAAGAATTTATAGTGGTTCGACTCAATCGAGTCTTGTCCACTCCCTACAAGAATCCTCTTGTAAGGTATTCCACTAGTTCTCCCTTTCAGGACAGTAGGTAAGGTAGAAAACCTTTACATTCTTTTTAGGATAAGAGAATCCGTACAAATCTCCTTTACAGGTAATGAAGCACCTTTACAATCCCCTTTCACAGTAGAGAGGCACCAAAGCTCTTTTAAGGATAAGAGGATCCTTACACAGTCCTAAGTACAGTCTAGGAAGATGTAAAACAGTAAATGAGAGAGTGGAATAAGAGGGTTACCTCCGGTGTAGTGCAATGAATGAGTATGAGATGTATGAATGCACCTTATAAGTCTTCTCTTTGTACTTTACTTGCACAGTGAGAATCTGTAGAAGACTTGATGAAGACTTGGGTTTTTTCTTCTTGAAAGTGAACCAAATTGCTCAAGTGATGTAGATTGCTTTTAACTCTAAAGCTCTTTTGAATGCTCTCTAATGCTTAGGAATAGTTTCTTGTTCATTAAGAACATCTTAGGTATTTATAAGAAAGATTAAGAGAGCTTTTTAGGCAGGAAATCAGGTCATAACGGTCATATATCGGCCATGCCGGTCGACCACCCCAAAGTGCCGGTCAACCAGATGTGACCGTTAGAGCCAAAAAAAGCCTATGGGATGATTCTGGGCTTTTTCGATTGTCGGTCGACCGGATCATTTTTCCGGTTGACCACCATGTGATCTGCCAATGTCGGTCGACTAGGGGTCTAGTCCTGTCGACCACCCTTGACTGGGGCAGTTTTGGCAGACTGAACAAATGTTAGTAAATCGACCATAACTTAACGGTCCGACCTCGGATTGACCTGAAACCAGTTGCGTTGGAATCGTGACTCAATTTCCTACAACTTTTGTGAAGGGTCCAGCTCCTGATACCAACATTTTGAATACCTAAAATGCCCTTGATTCAGGTTTAAGTGTTTTTCACAGAAACCACAAGTCTTGGTATTCTATCTTGTTCACATCCACTTATGGTCAATCTAACATGATGACATGCAATGTATGAGTGCGTGAACAATATAAATCAATATGGTACAAGTTATATGACACGGACAACTCTATCCTAGTGGTCTTCGTCTTGTCTTGATACTTGGATCTTCATTTTGGTGCTCCCACTCTTAATACTTCATCTTCATGTCTTGTTATTGGAGTTCTTGACTTGACGTCTCCAAGTAGCTTTGAGTCTTCTTCTTCTTGGTAAATCACACTTAGTAGAAGGTTAAGATTACGGGTTTGTTTGTTATTACCAAAACACAAATAGGAGTGTGGGATTTCCCCAACAATCTCCCCCTTTTTGGTGATGACTAACAAACACAGAAATGACAGTAATAATATGAAAAATATATCTAAAATGCAGAATAGTCACATGTCATTTCAGTACATATAAGGAAATAAGCAGCGGTAGTATTTCTCCTCCTTTTGTCAGCAGCAAAAACGTGAGCGCCAATCATGTGCAACTGATAAAAATAAAGTATGCTCCCCTTGAATATGTGCCAGGGATATAAAAGGAAAAACAATTAAAGCAGCACATGTTAGAGCATTTAAAATAAGCATCTAAACCGTAAAGTCATTGTGCCACATAGCATAGTTGTCACGGCGCCAAGGCAAACCAAGGCGGTGGAGGGTTGTCTAAGCGCTTAGGCGAGAAGGCGTCCGCCTTAAGGCGAACTAGTGTTATTTTTTATTTTTCCTATTTTCTAACATTATTTAGTAAGTTTTATATACCTTGTATCATAAAAAATCAAGATTAAGCCACATCAAGTCATCAAAAATCAATATTTAGCCACATCAAATCATAAAAAATTAACATTAAGTCATATTAAGTTATAAAAAATCAACATTTAGAGAAATGCTCTTATTCTATAATAAGTTTGATTGGTCAAATGATTTTATTTTTACATGAGACTTTTTGTATTAGTTATAATATAAAACCAGATTTCTAACAAGACTAAGATTACTTAAATCTGAGTTGCAATGACGAAGTTATGCTTCAGTCAAACTTATTTTTAAGTGCGCGAATACTGTTAAAATCGCCTGAATGAAAATAATTTTATGAATATCAAAACAAAATATTTTTTTACCGGACTTTTGGTTTTTAGCAATATTTTAACATGATAGAATTTATAAAATTTTCATAATTGAGAAAAACCCTAGTATTTAAAAGTTGAAAATCGTCCCTATAACCAAAATCCAGTTTTTGTTCTTGGACTGGGGAGTTGACTTTTTATCCTTTTGAAATTTGATTTTTAAACTATTTTTATTGGATTCAAATAGGGGGTATTTGCTTATTTATGAATAATATCATTTACTAAATGATATATTAATGAATAATAAACATTTACTTGAATGATATTTGGCATAAATAAGTGCCGAAACACAAGGTGACATGCAGTGCAACAAGGCGGCTGTCGCCTAGGCCCCAGGCAAACCGCCTGGACGCCTAGGCGTCGCCAAGCTATACCACACAGTATTTCCACACATAAGTTCCAACATGACAGATAATTGAAAAACAGAGTTTTAAACATATAATGGTAACAAACAAATGTCAATAAAAGAGAGAGAGGTCAGCTAGTCTTCTTCATCCTCAGAGTCCTCATCCTCATCTTCTTCTTCATCTTCAACGTCCACCACATCTTCAGCTTCTGTTCCCTTCATAAGAAGCTTCAGGATAGCGTTTTGCTTCTTTTCCATCTTGTCTAGTTTAGCCATGAGTTGGATTCCAAGTTCTTCAAGATCAGCAACAGTTGCAAAAGCAGATGAGGTTCCACTTTCCTGTCCAGCTGTAGGCTGAGATGGTGCAATAGTGTTTCTTGAAGCAGTTGTCTTTGAAGGAAGGAGTTTCATCTTCCGAACAGTAGAAAGATTGATCTCTGGGGAGATGGGTTCAGTTGTCTCCCCGGAGAAGTCCACACAGAAGTAGTCCAAAATTTGACAAACAAGGTGACCATATGGAAGATTTCCTTGCTGAAGCTTATCCCCATACGTCACCATGTACATTAAGATAATGTATGGAAGATTGATATTCTCAGATTTACAAACACAGTAAGTGAGGTAAGCATGGAATTGGGGAACTGCATCACGATGACCTCCTTTGGGTAGGATATTGTAAGAAATTATCAAATTAACAATCCTTCCAAAATTGGTGAGGTCCTTAGCCTTGGTTCTGTGGGTGTTAGCATAATTTTTCACTATGCTAGAGTATATAGTGTCTACATTGATGAGCTGTTCAATTTAGGTCTTGTGGGTGTAGAATTTCAAAGGCCATCAGAAGAGATGTTGAGAATTTCACCTAAGGTAAGGATATCTAATTCTATGCGAGTTCCTTTGACATAGGAACGAAGAAGGAGGGATTCCTCTTCACCATTCATAGAGAGATTGTAGTAGAACATTCTCACCAAGTGGGGATAGCAAGGATTCTCTAGTTTGAGAATATTTCCCCAACCTAAGGCATGAAAATGATCTTTGATGGCATACCTGGTAAGAGATTCAATATTGATGTTCCTTCCTTGTTCAACTTGGCGAGGAGCAAACATCTCCCAACACTCTTTTGCATCTGGAGAGCAAAATCATTTGTCTCCAATAGAAGAGGCTGATTTTTTCCTTTTCCCTTTATTTGCCATGGACTTCTTTGCTTTGGTAGGGCATTGAGAGGCCATGGAGAAAGGTTTTAGAAAATGGAAGAAAAACCAGAGATTCTTGGTGAGGAAAGGTAAGATCTTGTGGATCTAGGGTTTTGGATGGAGGTTTAGAGAGGGTTTCTCAAGAGGAGAAATTGCGAAAGGGTCTTAAGGGTTTTGGGTTTAAAAGAAATGAGAAAGGAAGCCCAAAAGTCGAGTTTTAAAGAGCCCAGATCGCATTTTTCAACGGAGCCGATCGACCAATGGTCAGGGGTGGTAGACCGGGTGTTGGTTTTGGAAGGGGCGGTCGACTGGGGAAGGCTGCTGTGAAGGGTGGTCGACTGGAAGCCAGGAGTGGTCGACCGATTATGCCCAGAAATGCCAGAAATAAAAAAAAAAAAAAAAAAAATGAAATTTTTACAAAGGGATTTTGGGAAAAATTGTCTAAGGGTTGGATGTGGGATTTGAACTTAGATTAAATGGTCTTTGAAGCTACCCGAAAGGGCTACAAATCCCGAGCTCTTTTCTTAAAGAGAAAAACCTTTCTTCACGCAAAGGTTTGGTGAAGAAATCTGCAAGTTGCTTTTCAGTCTCGATGTATTCAAGAGAGGCATTGCTGTTCTGAATAGTGTCTCGCAGGAAGTGATGTCGAATGTCAATGTGCTTTGCCCTTGAGTGTAAAATGGGGTTTTTACTCAAGTTAATGGCACTGGCATTATTGCATATGATTGGACATAAGTCGAACTTCACACTAAGGTCAAGAAGGGTTTGTTTCATCCAAAGGATTTGGGCACAACATCGGCCAGCCGCGACATTCGGCTTCGGTGGTGGATAAAGCAACGGAGTTTTGTTTCTTGCTGAACCAAGAAACAAGGCATGAGCCAAGGAAATGACAAGTACCACTGGTACTTTTTCTGTCGATATGGTAGCCCGTAAAGTCAGCATCTGAGAAACTGACTAAGTCAAAAGGTTGATTTTTGGGGTACCACGACCCAACATCACAAGTGCTTTTCAAATATTTAAAAATTCTTTTCACAGCAGTGAGGTGTGATTTCTTAGGATCGGCTGGAAACCGAGCACATGCACATACACTATATATGATGTCAGGTCTACTTGCTGTTAGATATAGAAGGCTCCTAATCATGCCTCTATATCTAGTAACATCCTCAGAAATGCCATCTTCATCCTTGGTTAGTTTCAAGGATGAGCTCATCGGAGTGTCTGAAGACTTTTGACTGTTAATGTCAAATTTCTTTAGCAGCTCCTTGGTGTACTTTGGTTTATGAAAATCCCATTATTAGTCTGTTTTAGTTGAAGACCAAGGAAGAAATTTAATTCTCCCATCGTACTCATTTCAAATTCATTGCTTATCTTGCTACTGAAATCAGTACACATTCTCTCGTTGGTTGAGCCAAAGATGATATCATCTACATAAATTTGAACAATGAGTATGTCATTCTTCAAGTTCTTCACGAACAGGGTAGTGTCAATCCTCCCCCTTGAGAAGCCACTTTCTATCAAGAAAGTACTCAATCTCATATACCAAGCTCTAGGAGCTTGTTTGAGGCCATACATGGCTTTCTCAAGTCTATAGACGTGGTTTGGAAACTTAGGGTCTTCAAAACCAGGGGGTTGAGCTACATAGATCTCTTCTTGAATGGATACATTTAAGAAGGAACTTTTGACATCCATTTGATACAGTTTGAAGTTCTTATGGCATGCAAAAGCTAGTAGCATCCTTATGGATTCTAGTCTAGCAACAGGGGCATAGGTTTCATCATAGTCAATACCTTCTTGTTGGTTATACCCTTTGGCAACCAATCTGGCCTTGTTCCTTACAATATTACCATCATCGTCCAGTTTGTTTCGAAAGACCCACTTGGCACCAATGATGGTTTGGTGGTCAGGTTTTGGGACAAGTTCCCAAACCTTGCTTCTTTCAAACTAGTGAAGCTCTTCTTGCATGGCAACAATCCAGTCACTATCTCTCAATGCTTTTTCTATGTTCTTAGGTTCAATCATGGAGATAAATGCAATGTGATTGCATATCTCACGAGATTTAGATCTGGTCTGAATTCCTTCATCCAGATCACCTATTATAGCATCTAAGGGATGGTCCCTATGAGGAATGATGTCCTTAGGTAAGGTTTCTACTTTTTCAATAGTAGTTTCTTTTTCCTTGGGTTCATCAAGAGAAACATTATCTACTTTATTCTTTAACTCATCAAGAACAACATCATCATCATCATTAGTAGAATCATACAAAACAGTAGGTAAAGACTCATCAAATCTAACATTCATGGATTCCTCAACCATTAGAGATCTTTTGTTAGAGACTCTATATGCTCTACTGTTAAGAGAATATCCCAAGAATATTCCTTCATCAGATTTAACATCAAACTTTCCATGTCGGTCTTTAGTGTTTAGGATGAAACACTTACAACCAAACACCTTAAAGTAGTCTACCTTAGGTAGGTTGCCAAAGTAAAGCTCCTAGGGAGTTTTGGAAAGTAAGGGTCTTAGAATCACTCTATTAAGCACATAGCAAGCTATATTTACAGCTTCGGCCCACAATGATTTAGGCAAGGAGTACTAATTGAGCATGGTCCTAGCCGTTTCTTGTAGTGATCTGTTTTTCCTTTCAACAACCCCATTAGATTGAGGCGTCCTAGGAGTGGAAAAGTTATGGTCAATGCCATACTTATTGCAATACGCATCAAATTGATGAATATTGTCAAATTCTCCTCCATGATCATTCCTAATAGAGGTTACTGTATAGCCCTTTTGGTTTTGTAATCTTTTGCACAAAGTTACAAACTCCTCAAAGGTATCATTTTTATTTTTCAGAAATATAGCCTAAAAAAATTTAGAATAGTCATCCACGATAACAAATGTATAAGACTTACCACTTAAACTAGAAATATTTATGGGTCCAAACCATAGTTTTTAAGGGGCTGGTAAGGCGACGCCTAGGCGCTGATGCGGTCTAGAGATGGTAAGGCAGTGCTCCGCCTTATGTGAAGTGGCACCTTATGTTTTTTTTTTTTTTTAAACACATTTTAAAATTACTTGATGAAGATTCCAAATATAGATTTTTTATTGGTAGGTGTATAGTTTTGTTAACACTTGAGATGTATGGGATTAGCTTTACTCCACCAAAAATAACCAAAACAAACAAAACAAAAACCCAATTCACAAATAGGGTTTGGATTTTGTCAAGGGTTTTAAGAAAGGGCTTTGAGAAGGAATCAAGGAACAAGGAAGAACCACTGATCCAGGAAACCATTTTGCTCCCGTAGCGGTGAGCTTCATTCTTCTTTGACAGGATTAGAAATATAGTGGATGACCTTAGGGCTTAGGCACTCATTTTGGCATCATAGAGGTAAGCATAATAAATACTTGTATTTTTTATTTCTTCTTTTCTTTATATTTATAATTTTGTTTCATAGTTTTGTATTTATATTATATGTTAATATGTTATGATGATTGATGATTGACGATTGACGATTGACGATTGACGATTGACGATTGACGATTGACGATTGACGATTGACGATTGACGATTGAATATTGATGATTGATGATTGATGATTGATGAAGATGAACATAGTTTATTCACTTTATTTATTTGTTTTCTTGATGAATATCTTACATTGGTATGAATATGAACCTTTAATATTTATTTAACATATGAGTAATAGGATTCAACTAGGATTTGAGCCAAATAGATTGGTTTTATAAAAAAATTACACAGGAACGCTTTAGTTGATAAGGCGACGCTTTTTGCCAGCCTTATCGCTAAGGCGCTCCAAAAGACCCTCAAACGCCTCTGTTGCCTTACCGCCTTAAAAACTATGGTCCAAACAAATCCAAGTGGAGGAGTTCCAAAGGCCTATAAGAAGAGACAATTTTTTTGGCCATGTGGGAAACCTTGGTTTGTTTGCCTTTCTGACATGCATCACAAAAATGACCTTTACCATACTTGATCTTAGGAAGATTTCAAACAAGATCCTTGGATGCAATGGTTTGGTTTAACTTGACATTTACATGTCCAAGCCTTCTATGCCATAATGAGGATTCACTATGGTTCGAAACCAAACATGCATTCTAGGTACTTGTTTCCTTTAGCATACAAACACAAATGTTATTCTTCCTAGATCCTTTTAGTATGAGATCATTGTTAGCATCTTTAATGTAACAGTGAGAAACATTAAAATCTAACTTATAACCTATGCCACATAGTTGGCTTACACTAAGTAGGTTATAATTTAGATTTTTCACATAATAGACAATTAGACATTAGAGATAGAGGTACCTCCAAGCTTGATCTTCCCAATTCCAGCGATCTTCCCTTTGCTATCATCTCCAAATGAGACCCATCCTCCGTCGTAGTCTCGTAGGCTTGAAAACAAGTTTTTGTTGGATGTCATGTGTTTGGAGCATCCGCTGTCGATTACCCATTCAGCTTCTATCTTGTTCTTCAAGCATTCCTACAACAGAAGTTTAGTCATACATTGGTCCCCATAATCTCATGGGTCTGTCATTGTTAGTGTCAAATGTCCCTATTGGGACCTAAGTGGTCTTGTACCTTTTAGGTCTCTGATTTTGAGATGGTCTAGGGTTCCTTTGAGTCCTTTGTGGTTCATATGAACCATGTGACCTTTGAGGCGTATAGGGTCTTTGAGGTTTGTAGGATCTTTGAGGTGTACAGGTCCTTTGGGATTGGTATTTCCCATGAGGTCTATAGGATTCTTTGGGGTAGGTTCTATAGACTTGGGTTTGCCTATGATTCCTTTCAGTAGAGTACTCCCTTTGAGGGTGAGATCTTCTATATCTAGGCATCAGTCTAGACTTCTCTTGAGGCCTATATTGCCTTCTTTGAGGTGTGTAGTAGTAGGCGTGGTTGACCTTGGTTCTTGGTTTCTCATTTTGAGAATTTGTGGTCTTTTTCTTCTTGGCTTTACATTCATTTGTTGAATGCCTTGTTTTCTTGCAAAAGCTACATTTAACATAGGATGTGGATGCTTGATTACTTTCACCCTTCCTTGGATTCTCTTTTTGCTTTTCTTTTCTTTTCTTTTTGATGAGTTTTGTTCATAACCCAGTCCTTCTCTTTCAGCAGGACCTTTCCTTTGAGATCCAAGCAAGTTATCAAGGTTCTTTTGACCTTGAGTGAAAGTACAAAGGGTAGAGTTTAACTTTGAGTTTTCTTCCTCAAGTTCACTCACCTTTGTGGTCAAGGCATCCACTCTTTTGTTAGGAGTGTCAGCTTCCTTTTCTAGGTTTTGTTTATCCTTTTCTAATTTGAGACTTTCTTCATACAATGCCTCGAAGGCTTCTTGAAGTTCTTCTCTTGTGTAGCTTTCTAGAGGTTCATTTTTAGTTGGCTGATTTACCTCTTGTTCTTTGTCTCCAAGAGCCATCAAAGCAAGGTTGGTGACTTCTTCCTCGGAGTCGCTCTTTTCTTCTTCATCGCTTGAATCCCAAGTAGCCTTATAGGCATTCTTCTTTGATTTGTGAGGGAATTTAGTTCTAAAGCGTCCAGGTTTTCTACAATCAAAGCAAACGACATCTTTAGTTGAAGTTTCCTTAGATTTGTATTTGGACTTACCTTTTTCTCCGTAGGACTTGTCACCATGGGACTTGTTCTTGTATGGAAATTTTCCCTCCTTCTTGAGGAATTTGTTGAACTTTCTTGTAATGAGGGAGATTTCCTTCTCTAAGTCGAAGTCCTCATTGTTGTCATCATTGCCTACTTCTTCAGTGTTTTGAGATGACTTTAGTACGATGCTCTTTCTTTTGATTTCAGGATTTTGCCTGTTGGCTTGCAACTCTACTTCATGAGTTTGCAAAGAACCCAATAAGTAGTCTAGAGATATCTTGGTTAGGTCCTTTGCTTCCTCAATTGCTGTCTTCTTTGGTCTCTAGTTGTTTGGTAAGGATCTCAGGATTTTCCTTACTTTCTCAGCATTTGTGTAGGTCTTACCTAGGCTCTTTAAACTATTTTCAATATTTGTAAAGCGAGTAAACATATCAGTAATAGTCTCATTCTCATACATGGTAAAAGATTCATAATGAGAAACTAGTTTATCCACTTTTCTTTCTTTGACTTCTTCTGTGCCTTCGTGTGCAACTATGAGTATGTTCCAAATTTCTTTGGCTGACTCACAAGCAATCACTCGGTTGAACTCCTCTTCTTTGAGAGCACATTGAAGGAAAGTAATCACCTTGAAGTTGTATTAGATAAACGTCACATCGTCGGCAGTCCATTCTTTTTCGTCTTTTGGTACTTTCTTGCCTTCAACTTCTTTGGTGATTTTGTATGGTCCTTCTTCTATTGCTTTCCACACAAAGATATTATGTCCACACAAAATTCTTAAACCTGAACTTCCAGAAAGAAAAATTTTCTCCATTAAAGGGGGTCTCGAGGCGTTCATGCCTTCCGGTGGTCCTTGGAATGTGGCCATGGTCATTGATTCACTTTTAAGACAAAAATTAGTCTTAGAATATTGAGCTCCCGCTCTGATACTAATTGAAATAACCTAGAGGGGGTGAATAGGTTATACTAGCGGAATTTTAATTCTTTTTCGAGATTAGCCCAAATGTGATTGCAAATAAAAAAATGCGGAAGGAAAGTAAATGATTCACAATCACACGACACAAGAATTTATAGTGGTTCGACTCAATCAAGTCTAGTCCACTCCCTATAAGAATCCTCTTGTAAGGTAGTCCACTAGTTCTCCCTTTCAGTACGATAGGTAGGGTGGAAAACCTTTACAATTTTTTCAGGATAAGAGAATCCGTACAAATCTCCTTTACAGGTAGTGAAACACCTTTACAATCCCCTTTCACGGTAGAGAGGCACCAAAGCTCTTTTAAGGATAAGAGGATCCTTACACAGTCCTAAGTACAGTCTAGGAAGATTTAAAACAATAAATGAGAGAGTGGAATAAGAGGGTTACCTCCGGTGTAGTGCAATGAATGAGTATGAGATGTATGAATGCACCTTATAAGTCTTCTCTTTGTACTTGACTTGTACAGTGAGAATATGTAGAAGACTTGAAGACTTGAGCTTTTTCTTCTTGAAAAGTGTGAACCAAATTGCTCAAGTGATATAGATTGCTTTTGACTCTTAAAGCTCTTTTGAATGCTCTCTAATGCTTAGGAATAGTTTCTTGTTCATTAAGAACATCTTAGGTATTTATAGGAGAGATTAAGAGAGCTTTTTAGGAAGGAAATCAGGTCATAAGGGTCATATATCGGCCATGCTGGTCGACCAACCCAAAGTGCCGGTCGACCGGATGTGACCGTTAGAGCCAAAAAAAATAGCCGTTGGGGTGATTCTGGGCTTGGCCGGTCGACCGCCTACAGTCTCTGGTTGTGCCGGTCGACCGGGTCATTTTTCCGGTAGACCACCATGTGATTCTGCCAGTGCCGGTCGACAAGGGGTCTGGGCCGGTTGACCACCCTTGACTGGGGCAGTTTTGGCAGACTGAACAGTTGTCAGTAAATCGACCATAACTTAATGGTCCGACCTCAGATTGACCTGAAACCAGTTGCGTTGGAATCGTGACTCGATTTCCTACGACTTTTGTGAAGGGTCCAACTCCTGATACCAACATTTTGAATACCCAAAATGCCCTTGATTCAGGTTCAAGTGTTTTTCACGGATAACACAAGTGTTGGTATTCTATCATGTTCACCTCCACCTATGGTCAATCTAACATAATGACATGCAATGTATGAGTGTGTGCACAATATAAATCACGATGGTACAAGTTACATGACATGGACAACTCTATCCTAGAGGTCATCGTCTTGTCTTGATACTTGGATCTTCATCTTGGTGCTCCCACTCTTAATACTTCATCTTCATGTCTTGTTATTAGAGTTCTTGACTTGATGTCTCCAAGTAGCTTTGAGTTCTCTTCTTCTTGCTAAATCACACTTAGTAGAAAGTTAAGATTACAAGTTTGTTTGTTATTACCAAAACACAAAAAGGAGTGTGGGCATTTCGCCAACAAGGGTTTAATGGTCTTTGTAATTCTCTAGAACCTTCTCTCCATTGTTATAAATAAAGAGAGCTGGTGTCATATTAGACACAAGTCATTATCCCATTCAACAAATTGTTTATTCAAAAAAAAAAAAAAAGTTACCATGATTTCTCTCCTCTATTTTGATATTTTTTTCCTCACACATTCAAGCTTGTCCAAATTTAGGTTTTTCACAGTCCTCCATCTTTGCAGATGGTTTTTTGTGTTCCATCAGTGAAATCCCATCTGTATTCTTTCTGATTTTTTCCTTCCCCTCTTGTTGATGCTGCCAACATCATGTTCAGTTTGCAGCTTCCATCTCTAGCACAAGAGTAATCAGATTGCGGTCTCTTTTGCTAAGTTGGGTTCAGAAACACCTGACATGGCTGAGATTTCTGTGGATCCTCTGCCGGGAATACATGCTTCCTTTGACTCTGATCTTCATGGCATTTTTTTTTCCGACAGAACTGTTTGTGTTTGGTATGCTTTCTGTTTTTATTCTCTTCTGTGTTTTCTGTTATTGGGACCTTTTTAGTTCTCTTATATAGGCTTGTCATTGGGTCATGTCTGTGCTGATGTGGCATATCTGTCCTAATCTTTGGCTGGACTAGTCTTTGGGGCTTGGTTGTTTTTGATGAACTATATGCCATTGATTAAGCAATACCTAGAAGAGATTCAACTTACCTATATGCTGTTGATTAGGTATACACGTATATGCTGATTCATGTCACATTCAGGCTGAGTCTGAAGCAGCCTGGCCTTAAGTTTGGTTCTCAAGGCCGAATTCATGTCCGAATTACAGGTGCAAATAGGGTTGGGAGTTTTGGGACCTTGGACTTGGGTTTAGTTTTCAAAATCTGGCCCTTCATGTCCGAATTCGAATTGCACCTGTAATTCGGGCTTACCAAACTTGTAGATAGACTATTTCATTTCCATTAAACACATCTTTGCACGCTTCCCTGGATGGTAATGTATTATAGCATATTCCAACCAACTGGCTATTCCAAGACCTCATTTTATCTATACAAGCATTGATAATGTATTATAGCATAATTTAATTGCCTCCATTTTTCATTCTTATCTAAAACGAACTATATATAGCATAATTTTGACTTAGCTTTATGCAAACAGTAGCAGTATTTATTAGATTATAAAATGATCAACTTGTGTAGCATGTGTATTGGAGGACCTTGAGCATTTGGTATTAGTAGGTCTTCTTCCTTTTCATTTAACAGTCTGAGATGAGAACTCATGTTTTGGCAGGGAAGAATGATTCTTTCTCACTTGTGCGATGAACCCAAGGGCTTAAAAACTGGAATGTGCATGGTATGTTGCTAATCCCGGAGAAAATACTTTTGATTCCTGAACCTCATTTTGCATGGTAAAATTCTGTCAAATTTCTTGGCTTGTTCTCTGTGGGGTTTTGTCCTGCTGTCCTGGATTCCTACCACATTACTGGATTTGTTAAGTTGAAGTCTGAGGAATGCATGCCCTACAGATCTGGATCTGAAACCCATCTTCACTGTCTAACAACTAACTACCGACCAACTTACCGGTCCAAAAATATAGAGAAAAATTACCAGATTACTTGAAATGGGTTTGGCTTTACCTAACTACCTTCCTAATATTTAACTTTACTGAATTACTCAAAAAAAAAAAAAAAAAAAAAAAAAAAAAAAGATGCCTTCTACTATTTACACAAAATAGTAACTACTCTACGTATGGGACCATTTGCATACCATATGGACAAATTTGATCTTAATTTGGCTGGAAGAATGCCCAGTACACCTAAAAGGCTGTATGTGTGTAGGCAAGGGGGTGGATATGACCTAAGAGAATGAGTTCTGGAGGTTCTTTCCTTGCCCAAATTGCACTTCCTCTTTTCATATATGTTCAGACCAACAGAAAAAAAAAAAAAAAAGGCAATCCCTCTTCTTCTCTTTTACGTGCTAGACACGGGTGTTCGATAGAGTCATTTTCGGATCAGATTGCTTGCAAGTGATAATGCCATTCTACAACCTGCAAATCTGTGGTAGTAGAGCTACAGTCTATTGTTGAAAATATTGCTCGTCTGGTTTCTTCTTTTCAACAGTGCAACTTCAACTATTTTTTGGCGCAAATTCAGTAGCACATTCTCTTGCTTGTCAGGCTCTGATGATTGGGAGTCATGTAGTTTGGCTCATCGGCGATTCATGGGATCCTGGGTCGGTATTTGTTAATTCTGTTGATGTAAATAGCTCCATTGAGAATCAACTGATCAGCTTAGGGAATAAAAATAGAGTACTAATAATATTAAAATAATAAAAGAAAAAGAAAAAGAAAAAAAAGCAAAGGACAGACAGATGACAGAACCTACCCTACATCCAACCGCTCCATCCTTTTTTTCTTTATCTTAAAACAATGGCGGACCCAGGTCCACTCCGCTACCTTAAGTATTGAAACACCTCAACTTCCATCCCCCCCCCCCCCCTTTTTCCCACGTTACATGCCAATAACAGGAGCTCCATCGACTGCCCTACAGACACTCTCTCTCTCGTGTAACATTCCAAAAACAGGTGCTCTGATTTTCACCCCTTCTCTCCTATCCTCCCTCTCTACCCACTCGCTCTCTCTCTCTCTCTTCTATCATGGAAAACATGGGTAAAACCATGATCTAACCATGGATAAACTGACCAGAACTACGGAAGTAGCTTTGGAGTTAAAGACACAGGTGGTTCCATGAATCTCGGTATTGTCTTGGTCCCATCTCCCTCCTATGTAAGAGAAGAACATTTCAGTCTCTCTGCAGTTGTATGAGGTGATATAATCAGCTAGTCTTGGCAAGCAAAGAGTTCAAGATTCTCCTAGAGAATCTTAAGCACGGGCTTTGTTTTTGTCGCTCTGAGTTTAGGATCTGCATTCGGTTTCTGAACGGTGAGGGGTTCAAGGATGACCAATCAGCTGCTAAAACACTCCTTTCTTGTCAATTTCGATGAACAGGGGCTCCACCCTCTCTCTTCTATGTTGAGGAATCAGGGACTGTGCCCTGAACTACCCAACTGCAAAAACTAGTATTTCAATCACTGTGACAAGGCTGCCGTAACTTCTCAGGGAGTTTGTGTACTCACCTATGCCCATGGACTTACTGTGAAATTTTAGCTCTGGAATTTTCATACTGTTTCTAACATCGGCAGCTTGTCCGTCCTTGGTACACATTTTGAGAGAAATAATCGTAGGCCTGATAGAATCAGCCAGACCTCCCTCTCTTGGTTTTCAGTATCAATATTAAAGGAAAAATTTGTCCATAATGTATCGCAATGGTTTTCCCATACGTATGGTGGGCATTGTTTTATGTAAAATGATGATAAACATCTTCATTTTGGTATGACATTAAAAAGTCAACATTGGCTGGGTAGTTTGGTAAAGCAAAACTCCAATTTCGGGGAATCTGGTAATCTTCCCAAAACTGTGTGGGCTGCTTTTCTGCAGGCCTGTTAGTTTGCTGATCCTGCTTTCTAGTATTCTTTTGAAATACTTCTATAAGTTGCAGATAATCTTAGGATTTTTTTTTTTTTTTTTTTTTTTTTTTTTTTTTTTTTGTATTTCCCAAATCTCTTGAAATTTATGATGATGAAATATGAAATTTTTTGTTTTCCTCATTTTCAACAAATTGCCTGGAATTCGTAAGCTGAAATTATGAGGGGACTTCTATAAGGTTGTTATCATATATTAATTTTTTTAGCGAAATAAAACAAGTTATACAAGCCTTATTTTTTCTTCTGTCTTTTGTTTAATATTTCCCAACATATTGTCTAGATTTCTGAAAGAGCACCTAAAATATTGGAATAATGAATTCTGCATTTTAATTTGAGCAGGCACTGTTGTATCTTCCGCTTGCCATTGCGAACGCGCTCACTGCCAGGCTCAATGATGGGTATGCGATAATATTACCCGTTATTGTCCTTAGACAGTGTACCTGCTGTTCCAGCTATTTTTAATGGTTAACATTGTTCCCACTCACAACTTCCTTCTGTCTCTCCTTTGTGGTTTGTGGCAGAGTTCCTATAGTTGACGAGAGCTGGGTGGTTCTTGGTTACTGTATGTTCACAGGTAAAATATTGCGGGTGATGGTTGTGTGTTTGCAGCAATGGCGATCTTTCTTTCACATTTCTAAGCTCAGTTCATTTAGCCATTTGTTGGTCTTTTATTTTGCTTTGTGCACCTTTGTTTATCTGATGATTCTCGAAAACAACTACTCTGTCTCATCCCAACTAAAGGAGGTTGGCCACATGGATCCTTACCCTCCGATCACCTCCATTCGAGGTTATACTTGATACAAGTCCTAAGCTATGTATATCTTTCCTCACTTCTCCTAGAGTTATTTTAGGTTTGTCCCTTGGCTCTTTTAGCTCCTTCAATCTGAATCAAATCACTTCTCTCCACTAGAGCATCCAAAGGCCTCTGTTGAACATGACCTCAAACGCTTTCTGTAGCTTATTATGTATCAGAGCTATTCCCAAATCATCTTTAATGTGATCATTCTTTTATCCTCCTAGTTTTGCTATACATGATACATCCATCTCAACATCCTCATTTTTTCAGAAACATTGAGTTTATCTGTATGATGCTTCTTACCTGTCCAACAGTCCGCATCATCATATACATCATAGCTAGTCATATGACTGTCCTAAAAAATTTTTCTTGTAGTTTTGAAGGAATACGTTGATCACACCACGTTCCCGGATGCGCCTCTCCACTTCATTCATCCTATGTTAATTATCTGTGAAACATCATCGTCTATTTCACCTTTATTTCTGATTGATCCCAAATACCTGCGGAATTTCCTCATGAATTTTCACCACCTTATTATCCATTCTAGTGTAATTAAAGTTACTCACCATATACTCCATCTTTGTTGTACTTATCTGTAAGCTTATGATTTCAAGGTTGATCTCCATAGTTCCAACTTGGCATTAATCACTGCTTTTGTCCCATCCACCAAAACAGTATCATCAGCAAAAAGCATACACCAAGGAACCTCATCTTGAATGTGTATGGTTAAATCATCCATATTAAGGGCAAAAACACAAGGGTTAAAGCTTGTTGGATCGAATGGCAACACCCAAGAGGAGTGTAAATTGGGTGTGTGATTTTTCAAACTTAAAACACATTTGAGTGATCAATTTATCATGTTGATCAAGCTCAAATCCTTTGAAAGGACAATGACAACACCACTTGAAGGTTTTGGTTTAGGATTGAATGTCTTTTAACTAATCTTGCTTGGCTCTTTACAGTCGACTACTTGCAAAAGAAGGTAAGCATTAAAATGCGAATGGACAAAGTAGGTAGAAAAAAGGGTAGGATAGATAAGAAAGAGCTTTGAAAGAAGTGGGAGGGAGAGAGAGACATTGAAAGACGATTGATTTTAGAGTGGTTCAGATCCTTGATCCTACATCCACTGCTCAAGTCCACTAGACTAAATATTTCTTTTTCCATTATGGGATTCCTTTCCAAATGACAGGAATCAAGCCTTTAAAAACACCAACCTTAGTCTTTCGGATTGGTAACCAATGATAGTCCTTTGGTTTAGCACTCAGAGCACTCAGCCGAGGATTTTATTCAACTCAATTACAGTTCATTGGATTGAGCACCCAGACCACCACAACGAAGGATTTCCTTCATTGTACACCATGCACAATTGTGAGCTTACTCCAAGCTCACTCCTCATTACAAAAAATGACGACTTCATAAGTCTGGAATTGCACCATTGAAACTCATCTGATTCTCACAAGATTTATTTGCCCATCTTTATTGAATTTTTCAGCTTTAGCTTGCCATTGCTTTAACATTATGAATTCATTTGACTCAAGCCTCTTTATAGGGAATGAACTAACTGTTAAAGTTAAGCACGGTTTTTATAAGATATTCAAATTTAAGTTCAATATGATTTCAAGTTCATCTTTATGAGAAGTGTTAATTCTCCTTGCATTTTCAAGGCTTACCTTAGCTTTAAAAAAACTAGTTGTTGTAGCTCAATAACATAAATTAATATGCCTAGAGTTCTTTGTAGTTGTTTAGAATCCAAGTCTTGCATTCAACGATCAATAAATAGTTCCAACTTCCTAAGCGTAGATCATTAAAATGCTTCTGTTAGGAAAGACTACATGTCACTACGGAAAACGACAAAATGGAGGACTCAGAAACCACTACTGTTGTTCTGATGGAAGATCCCATGGACAACGGTCCATGAGTCCGCTGGTTTTTTCTTAGGATATGTCATTGAGGCATAAACGATTGTAGCTTACCACAGAGGACCACAAACAACATGGTTATTCAAGTTTTCTAAGCAAACCACCTAGTTTGTTGGTTCTATTTAGGTCTCTTTATCTTTTATGGGTTTTCTAATATTGTAGAGATCTTTGCATCAATATGACATCATATTACAACATTGAAGCTCAAATAGTCTTGATTCTCCACAAAAGATGACTTCATCATCTTGATCTTCTTTGAAGCTCTTTGTTTCTCATGGTCATGGGCATAGTTGTCACGGCACCAAGGCGAACCAAGGCGATGGAGGGTTTTCTAAGTGCTTAGGCGAGAAGGCGTGCGAACAAGGCGATCAATTGTTATTTTTTATTTTTCTTATTTTTTAACATTATTTAGTAAGCTATATATACCTTGTATCATAAAAAATCAAGATTAAACAACATCAAGTCATTAAAAATCAACATTTAGCCATATTAAATCATAAAAAATTAACATCAAGTCATATTAAGTTAAAAAAAATCAAAATTTAGAGAAATGCTCTGGTTCTATAATAAGTTTGACTGGTCAAATGATATTATTTTTACATGAGACTTTTTGTCTCAGTTATAATATAAAACCAACTTTCCAACAAGTCTAAGATTACTTAAATCTGAGTTATAATGACAAAGTTATGCTTCGGTCAAACTTATTTTTATGTGCGTGAATGCTGTTAAAATCGCCTGAATGAAAATAATTTTATGGATATCAAAACAAAAAATTATTTTACCGGACTTTTGGTTTTTAACAATGTTTTAACATGATAGAATTTATAAAATTTTCATAATTGAGAAAAACTCCAGCATTTAAAAGTTGAAAATTGCCCCTATAACCAAAATCCAGTTTTTCTTCTTGGATTTGGGGGTTAACTTTTTATCCTTTTGGAATTTGATTTTTAAACTATTTTTATTGGATTCAAATAGGGGGTATTTGGTTATTTATGAATAATATCTTAAGTAAATGAAATAACAAATATAAAAAGCATTTACTTAAATGATATTTGGCAAAAATAAGTGCCAAAGCACAAGGCGGCATGCAGTGCAATAAGGCGGCTGTCGCCTAGGCCCTAGGCAAACCGCCTGGACGCCTAGGCGACTCCTTGACAACTATGGTCACAGGCAACCGTCATCCACAATTATCCAGAATCATCCAACATGCTTTCTGTATCTCCATAGGATCCACCTTGTGCATTGGGTTCTTTCTTATGTGGCATTAACACACATGTTAGAACACCCAAAAACATCAATTAAGGTTTCATATCCAAACACTTGATAAAAATATAGAACCTTGGGTTCAACAAAGCTGATCCTTGATGTTAAAAAAAGGGGTGTACCCAGTGCACGAGGCTTCTACCACTGTGGAGTTTGGGGAGGGTCATAATGTACACAACCTTACCTCCGCTTTGCAGAGAGGTAGTTTCCGTTATCCTTGATGTAACTCAATTGAAATTGGGAATTCACTACCTTCATCACCACAATTCTTACACTAGTCACTACGCATACATACCTTTAATTATTCCCACATATTTACTTGAAACAGTTCTCTAGTACTTGCTAGATTAAATCTCTAGGGACACTGTCATAATTTTTTTCTAGGTTAATAAATCCATATGGAGGCTCTTTTTACAATCTCTAAATCTTCCCAAGAGTCTCCTAAGTAAATATGTTATGTCGTGTATCTTCCTAGCATAATACAAAATTGGTTTTTTGTAATTGTATTTTCTTATTTCAGGTGAGTTTCAATAACTCTTTCCCATTATTCATAGTATAACTAATTATTTTTTGCCTAGTTATTGAAGCTTTGAATGTCACCTTTATTTTTATAAATTTGGAACCACAAATATTTTTTCTCAATTCATCTTTCTTGTGCTCATAATCTTATTAAACAGCTTGGTTAGCCTAGATAAACTGTAGATTCCCTTCTTCTATTTTAGGCATGTCCTCATCCCTTATTAGTACTTTATCATCTTCACATTTAATACATCTAACATGGTCGAATTCTTTACTCTCCCTTTCCCTCAGTTTAGCTATCTTATAAATAAAATTTTCCCCCTTTCCTTTGTGCTATTTTTTTTTTTTTTTATAAAGAGCTTCATATTTCTTTCTTTTCTTTTCACACAATCTTTTTAGCTTCATTTTTGGCCAATTTATATCTTTTTATATCCTCTTTATCCTTAGTCCTTCACCATGACTTAAAATTAGCTTTCTTAGTCTTAATGGCTGCCTGAATCTCACCATCTCCCCACCAAGTCTCCCCAGAGGAATGACTTTTTCTTTTTGATTCACCTTGAACATCTTTAACAACCTTCTTAATACAAGTAGTCATCTCGTTCCACCTCGTATTAGTGTCTCCATCAAAGTCACACTTTCCTTGTTTGACCACATATTAGTAATTGATTTCTAAGTATCTTCTTTTAAGCTGCACCATCTTATCCTAAGGAAATAAGCTCACCTTTCTTATGATTCAATGTAATGAGACACATATCCATGACCACTAATCTATATTGTGCGGTTAGGTTATCTCATAGT
Organism: Macadamia integrifolia; assembly: GCF_013358625.1. NCBI lineage: Eukaryota > Viridiplantae > Streptophyta > Magnoliopsida > Proteales > Proteaceae > Macadamia > Macadamia integrifolia. Next base: position 792,740 of record NW_024869937.1, read on the forward strand.
ATAATCTCACAGTCCTTGTATATAATCTATCAGACCTTCTAGTTAGAAAGAATCTATTTGGTTACTATGATGCCCACTTTTGAAGATGATTAAATGCTCCTCTCTCTTTTCAAAATATGTGTTTACAGTGGATAGATCATAAAGCCACAACAAAATCTAAAATTGAAAATCCCTCCTCATTTCTTTCAAAAAACATTTCCTCCATATACACTTTCATAGCCTCTACGATCTTTCCCAAACGTATCCATTCAAATCACTCCCTATAAGAATCTTTTCTCCTTGACTAAAACCTTGTACTAATCCATCCATATGTTTCCAAAATTGTAATTTACTACTTTCATCCAAACCTACTTGAGGTGCGTAAGCTTTAATTATATTGGCAACCTCTTTCTCCAGCACAAGCTGATTGATGTAATCCTGTCACCAAATCTTTTAATATCCACCACGTCATTCTTTAAATATTTATCCACTACTATGCCCAATCGACTTCTGTTATTTTTAACTATCGTATACCAAAGTTTAAAATCATCCAACTTCTTAGCCATTTAACTCTTCCAATTATCTGTATCTATGTTCCAAGATGCTAATCTAATCCTACACTTTTAGACTAGATTCTTTACCTGCACTCTTCCATGGTGCGAGAACCCTTACCTACTTGACATCGCATCTGGTTATGGATTTTTTCGGTGGCGGCTGCCGACCTAACGCACCAACCACCCTCCTTTAACTGGGCTTGGGACCAGCAGTAAACACTGGCGGAGTTTATCTGACGATTATAGAAAGAATAATATGAACAAAATCTTGTTGCTTACTGTTCTTATATTATGGATGTGCAACTTTGATGCATTTAACCTGGTTACGTGTCCGAAGTGGCTTTTAATATTCTTTGCACATTGTTATGTACTACTTACTTTCATATTGTTCATGTTGATTTTTTTCATTGGAATCAGCGACACTCTACCTGCACTTTGCCACATCTGTCATTCATGATATCACCTCAGCTCTAGGAATCTACTGTTTCAGGTGAGTATGCTGCTTTCTGTATCCTGTTAAAGAAATTATCAGTGTGTGCTGCTTTACGTATCCTGATGAAAAAAAAAATTATCTGCATATTCAAGCCTAATGAGTCATCAGTTATGCTAATTCTTGAAGTGACCACTTTCTAAGTGGAAAATTCTTTATGCTGACATAACAGACTTGGATTCAAATTTCATTTCACTTCCCAATCCATTATTCTACTGGCTTACCAGTAAAAATGGAAATAATGATCTTGGCTCAATCCCAATGACTTGGCTAAAAGATTATAAAATCTTTCTTCTATAAGCATTAAATTATAATATTGTGGGCCACATCATAAAAGAAAAGTAAAGAAAAATAAATAAATAAATAAAAGAAGAAAGAATATTAGGCTTTCTTTAATAAATTTTCCAACTTACCAAAAGGAATTTGTGTATCAGTAATGTGACTCCCCATCTATGATGGCCTGCTTTGAAGGAGAGGTGTGTGGTCTGTGTAGGTACGCTGGTTTTATGTTTCCCAAAAGCAGGGTTGCATCTTTATTTGGAAAGAGGCATTTCTGACCACAGGACTAATTCTAAAATTTTGGGTATAATAATTGGTTCTCTTTTTCCTTTATTTTGATTATATTTATTATTTTCCCATAGTTTTTCATGCTTATCCTACCGATCTCTTACATAGGTGAGTATTTGTATATTGTAATATTCAATATAGTACAAGTAGTTCATTTAACGTTCATAAATTAGAACCCCATTAACAAAACCCTCTTTATTTTTTTGTTAGTATTTTGGACCTTTGGTATCTAATTCATTGTTTTGGGTTATAGAAAAACCAAAATTCAAAAACAAAGTCATGACAATACAAAATCTTGACTTCAAATTCGTTTTGGGATAAATTTCAATTTAGTCAATTATTCTGAAGGTTTGATTTTATCCAAGGTTTTCATTACTTTTAAAACAGCACCCTGGATGCTATGATCAGCCGTAAAGCTAATTCATTGGCCAAAACTTATAGAATTTTGCGTGTTGTTTCAAAATCATTGTCTGTTTCTGACTATTCTCCATTTAAATGTCAGGATAACAAGGAAAGAAGCTTAAAAGCAGTCTATATGTCTCCCTGGGGCATTGTATATGCAAATATGCATGTACCAAATAGATGGCGTTTTTTATCTGACAAAATCCGGAAAAGGCTTCTATTTCTGCTCGTATTACAGTCGGCGGTTTGGGTTATGGTCCTCTAATGATATGCATCTTCGCATTTCTGCAACAAAAGTGGGATGCCTTAGATTGACAACCGGAGATATATTTTTGGGTGTTTCTGGTGCATGTTTCCATCTGGGGATCAATCCCATTATCATCAGAGTGGTTGATGGTGGAATTTTGATATAATCGAATGCATGAGTTATAGTTCACTAAATCTTGCTGTTGCAACGGATTGAGATCTTTTTCCCCAATGTATTAAGTCAACTGAACTGAGGCTAATTAATGTTCCTGATATTAAGATTTTGTTGCCACTCCTTTCTCTTTTTAATTTAAAGAGAAAGTACTTTGAATAGAGGACAGTAGTCTACATATTATATGGTTAACAATATTCATGCATTGAATCACTCAGGTGCTCATTTTGGTCCTTGTCAGCTGTTCGCACCGATGACTTGGCCCCCCAAAAAAGGTAAACGGTGCAGGTCCACAAAACTCTAAAGTAGCACAGTTTTGCACCCCTTGTCAGCCATGTTGCAGGTCAGCCAGGCCCAAGTTTTATTGACTGATAGTTCATATTGCACCCTCTTCTACTAGTGTGTCAAGTTGAGTACAATTTACCTCTGCCATGTGTGAAAGCATGACAAAATTGGAAAACCATAGATCATTGGATGAATCTAAACAATTGACATTGCAAAGAAAATGTGCAATGAAAGGCGGCTATGAGTTGGAATTACGGCCCCTATTGTGTCACTAGACGAATACATGGTGCCCTGTTCCTATTAAGTAGTTCATATTGGCAAGACTCAGGGTGTAGGAACTGCACCACCATTACTATAGCATCCTTTTTTTTTTTGATGAAATTTTCTCCCATGGTTTTAGTGAAGGTGCTGGTCACAATGGTAATTTTTGAAGAGAGATGCCCATATCAAGTATTTAATAGATCAGCTTTTTTGGAGTGGGACATCTGGTAATTCCTACTACCTATTGTTGGGTGGAATTTAGTTCTGCCCTGGGCTGGTTGGATGGGACTCAAATTCAAATGGATCCTTTGATTAGACATCAAGTTTTGACATAAAAGGGATTTTTATTTTATTTTTTATATATAGGATAGGGATAGGTATGTCACTGATATCAAGTATGCTAATAGATAGCATCAATAGGATTACATGATGGAGTATCATTCAGGAAGGATATGGGGTTCATTTCTAAAAAAAGAAAGAGAGGTAGATACAATGGGTGTTAGCATACTTGATATCGGCAGCATACCCAATCTTTTTTCATTATTATATGAAAATTAAATTCATTCATATAAAAAGGGGGAGTGCAGGGGATGATCAAACATAATTATAAAAAAAATTCAGTCCTGGCCTTCCTTGCCAAGTGATGAACTATAGAGATTTTTACACAACATTGTTTTTCTAACCCAAAAGTTTTGAAATCCTTTAAGGATTTAAGATGCAACAAAAAGGTGAAAAGCAACGAAGGCCAATGTTCTCGTGCCAGGCGGGTAACCTTGACAATTCCTTCACAGTCAGTCCAGATTGTGGCGGAAGTGACTCATAAGTTCCTTGCATGTTGGACTCTTTCGATAACTTCCCCGCACTTGTGATTCCGTTGCATTCCTGGCATATTCAAAGTTTAAAATACCACTTTTGTGAGATCCATTAACAAAAATAACAGCTGCCCACCCTGCTTGATGGGAATCCCGAATCTGCCATGATAGAAAAAGTAGTTTTTCAATTGACTAAAAATAAACCATTGAAAAGTACATGGACGACGAGCTTGCACAGAAATTCATGGGAATGTGCATGGCTGAATTTGAATTTGAGCTTTAGCACATGATTAACCAAATAACATCCAATGGTTGGAATTGTGTGATACAATAAGGGCCCGTTTGATAACGTTTCTGTCGTTTTTGTTTCAAGAAACGGCAGAAACAGAAATTGTTGTTTCTGAAAACAGAAACAGGTAAGAAGGGTTGTTTGATAATTCTTGTTCTGGAAACAGAAACGGGTAACAAGGTGTTTGATAAATTCTATTTCTGGGAACATTTCTGACAGAATATGATGTTTATAAGAAATTTTAATGAAAATAATTCCACTTTTGTTACTTTCTTCAGAAACTCATGACCCTTCATTTTAATCAGACATACAACTACCAATTTCCTTATCTCGAACTTACATCATAATTTTACGAAACAAGAAATATCAACCAATAATAGTAGATTAAAATGCAAATATTCCCATGTTTATGCCATATGTCTTACAAGTTCCCAATAGTTGGTCATTACCCTCTAACTACCACCTTTATTTATGTCTATATTATTAATGGCCTCCAGGATATCGGTATATATCTTTCGCTTTTCCTCAGACACATCCATTTCATTTTTCAGTACTCTAGACTTCTCCTCTTCACCTTTGATTGCTCTTTCCAAGTAACCTTTCACAAAATCAGAGGAAGGTGCTGATGGAGAAGACTGAGCTCCAACCATTGAATTGCTTGTTCCACAATCGGAAGACTGTGCACTTGTCAATTTGCTGTCTCCATAAATCCATCGAAAAAAATTGCAACCTCGATCAAGGGGCTGCAATTACTCATCAATTTAGTTGTGAAATGTATTCAGATAATATAGGTCGAATAGTATGCTGATTAAAAATAATAATAATAATTATACCCCATTGGATTTAGGACAACACCAGAAATGACGATTAAAGTTCGTTGCTGTCTTCGCGACGCGTACCTTGCATTGTCCCTCGCCACAATCACATAAGCAAAATTCATCTACCCACATAAAATATTCATTATGCCTTGGGCATTTGAAGAACGATCTTCCTCTATTAGGCCTATTTTTTGTTGTGTACTTATCGCACAAATGATTACAGTAGTCACACCTTGCCATTGCAGTGTCAGTGGAAGACATCTGTACAGCACAAAGATTACAAGTCATCCCAATGTAAACATTGTGAAGCGAACAGAAGTATTTTTACTAACACACCATACACACAATCGAAGGAAAAATGGTGACCTAATTTTTGTGTATACCTTTTAATACATAATGAATGTATTTAGCAAAAGTTCAGGATCGATTTAACGAAATTGTAGACATTCTTCTTGAAATTACCAATTGGTTGGCTATATTAAGATGCACTATAGACATTTGTCTCGCAGATAGTCTCTGGGAGACATCAGATGCAGAAGCATGGTACGCAGGAGTATCAGGATTCATTGGGTCATCAATTTGTTGTTCACTTCCAAGCTCATTGAACAATTGATCTTGAATAGCTTGTTCCTTAATGTAATTGTGGATCCCACAACAAGCGACCACGATTCTTGACTGATCTTCAATATCATACGCCTTCATACTTTTTAATATGTGGAATCTATTTTTCAATACACCGAATGTTCTCTCAATAACATTCTGCAGTGACGAATGTCTGTGATTGAACAATTCATTAGCTGTCCTTGGTCCAGGCCTACCTTCACCATAATCTTGCAAGTGATACCGTTGTCCTCGGAATGGCACCAAGTACCCCAGTTGATTGGTGTAGCCCGAGTCAACAACATAATATTTGCCTTCAAATATTATGGAAACATTTATGGGATTAGATCTATATTCCCTGTCTACTATATGCGGAAAGACAACACAGAAGTTCATAATACATTTTTACCTGATGGGGGATGAGGAAACCCTAAGTTATCATTGGTTCTTGCTACATCCAATACCCTTGCATCATGTGCACTACCCTCCTAACCCGCATACCCAAATGTGAATCGCATGTCGAATGAACATGCACACATAACATTCTGTGTGATCATACCCTTTCGATTACGATAACGTATCTCTTCCAACCTACGTACGATGGCACTTATATGGGTGCCATCAATAGCACCAATGCAATCCTATTTTCCATTGAACATAAGTCCATATAATTGTGTAAATTGCATTGATATTTCATTGGAAACATCGAAATAAATAATCACCATCAGAAGTCTCCATTACCTTGAAATATGGATAGTACTTTGGATTGTTGGTTATCTCTGGAGGTACGACATCAAAATTTGGTGGCCTGATCGTCTCTAGCGACAAATTTAGCATTGCTTGCAACACCGTGTGGAAGACAACACTAATCGTCTATCCTGAACGATTGAATCGACGTTGCATTTGTCTATTACTCAAACCTTAACCTACTATTATGAGGAACATTGCTAGCTGCTCATCTACTCGAATGAAACGGTTGTCCACTAGCCAGCCTCTATGTACCATTCGGTCTCGCAGGTTGAGAAATACATGTCTCTCAAGTCTAAACTCTTGGTAACACACGTCAGCATGACTTGCAAGAACCTCAGCTACCCTAACAGGTCCTGTGTAACTACTATCATTCAGAGGTTCTCTCATCCTATACATACTGAGTATGTTTTGGAATTGGTGTACTATAACCATGTCATCATCGTCTGACGATGACCCTGTGATGTCGGTTGGAAATTGATTTGACATCCCTGTATGAATAGACACATTCAATATATAAAGGAATAAAGTCCATAAATGTACCATCTAATAACATTCTAATCTACTAACAAGCAACAATCCATCCAGAAATTGTCATAATTGACAACTACTTACTTTCCTATTAATATAGTGAAATTACTATGATCTTATATCCCAAAGCTATAAAGAAACACACAATAAGATAAACATATCAATATTTCACAATCATAACACAGTCATGTCCACTACTGTAAATCTGAAGCACACGCAATCAAAATAAAACAAAGCAACATAAGTCAAACATCAACATCATCCATAGTATGCTAAAAGACATAAGTGTGTCAGTCAGTATGAGGCATATAAAATCCAAACAAAATATTTTATGTTCATTCATGCTCCCTTCGAACCATTCATTTCAGAAACTGTTACTTTCACTCCTTCAGACCATGTAGCATCCACAACCTCCTGTCAGGTCTCACTTCAATAAAAGACATGCACCATCCAGGGTCACTGTGTATCTTACGCTGCGCCAACACATACAAATCCATTGGGATATCCTCCAAACTGTCCAGTAGCTTCTGACAGCTCATCATGCTATATGGTCCATCAACAATAGGGTCAGGTGGTCGGGTAACTGCTGAGGTGGCAGAGGTTGATCCCTTTTCCATCCTCCATCGGACAAAGGTTCTAAAGTCCTCAGCGGAGTTCGTGAGTGTCCGTGTGTGGCTCTTCCTCCTACGATCTGTAGGAGTCCTATCAAGTTGCCGCTTCGGAGGAGCTGACCCCTTGGGTGTCCCAGTACAAGCATCACTGTCATCATTATCAGTGTCATGTAAATCATCATCAATTTCAAGGTTAGTTGACGTTGGAGTTACAACTGTTGCCTGTGACAGACCTCTATCCCCACGGGCACTAGAGTCGGAGAAGATCTCCAACAACTCTGGCCACAAGGGGAGACCATTTCTTCTATACTTTGCCCAATCCTTGTTTCCCTGTAATTCAAAATATTTTCAATTAATCATCACCTTTTTTTCAAAAAGTGAAAAAAATTCGTTCTATAAACCAAAGATCCTATTCATACCTGAATAGCAGATTCCCATACTGAATCATCAGCTGTGGCAGTCCGAGCATTCGCATCCCATCCGAAACCAGTTGTTTCTAACATAGCCCTGAAGCTGTTGTACTCCTTGCGTAACTTATTCATCTTGTTAGCAATTGTACTTTCGCAAAGGGCCTTTTGAATTCGGCTTCAAGCCCTTTTGTAATGTTGTCCCAACCAACCTTTGTGAATGTTGAGTTTGTCTTCAATCCGTTTCGGACATTATCAACCAAGAGATTGATGAATGATCTTAGCTCTGCTTCATTCCAGATTATAGTAGTACTTTTGGGGGTTGGGGATCTTGGGGATCTCATATCTCTGAACAATCATAATTGATTTAGATAACATATTCAAACACATACAAGAACATGGAAAAAAAATTCAAAGAAATAGGAATAAATATATTTAGCAAAAGAGGAAGAAAAAAAAAAACTTCCAAAAAAAAAGGCCATTTAACTTATCTTCCATAGCTGATTTCAAATGTGGATATAAATTATAAGGTGAATACAACTTAGAGAGAGGAATTTTGGTCTATTCTTGTTACCATTCTGAAGAGCAGTTTGCTTTGCATTGGAATATTACAGATGAGTTTAAACTCAAGTGATGGGTTTGATGCAAATTTCAGATCTTTGAGTTTTAAAAGAGTTTAAGAGATGAACTGGTAAATGTACAATTCATCCTAGTTGCAGAATGCATTCAAGACCACAAAATATTTTAGGATATGCTCACAAAAGAAGATGAATTTAGTGGTCTAATGTTTTATCTCTGTTCACCTTTATGTTTATTGCAGACTTTACATTAGCTGTTATATCATCATTATTAGGGAAAGAAAGAGACTCATAAAACTAATTTTGAATGCCTTCTATTTTTCACTAACTAATATAGATAAGAATGCTGGTTAGAGTCTCTGGTTCTAAAATGAAATATCTGGTTAGAGTTTGTGGTTGATACTACACTGAAACATGAATATATTCTACAGCTCTAAATACTGGGAATATGGAGTGAGTGAATCACAAAAAGAAATATCATTCATAATTGGATCCCTCAATCATCACTTTCAATCCATGAAATGCACCAATATAAACAGATAGTTTCATTGATGAGAGAGAGAGAGAGAGAGAGGGAGAGAGAGAGAGAGAGAGGTGATGATTGGAGACTGCTGGTATCATTTGATTACTGGGACTTTCAGATCCGAGATTTCCCTTACTTTCATGCAAGAATTCATGACTACTAATGAGAGAAAAGAAAGGGGTAAGGAGTTGATGGTGACCTTATAAAAAGGGTTGTTGTTAGCTGATCAATTCCTCTGGTTCTTACTGTCACTTCTGCCTCTTTTTTGTCACAACAGAGAGAGATCAAGGTTAATGAACCTCATGTGCATAACACCAACAACCCAATTTATAAAAGAATAGGTAAAGGCACAGTACATTTAGAATCCAATGTTGGAAACAAAATAAAGAAGAAAATCATTCATTAATATGCTCTGTTTCAACCAAATTTGAGGAAATTGGACGGTAACAACTATTCTTAAGTTTGCTATTAAGAAAGACATGCTTATAACCATTTACAAGTGATGTAATGGCTTTAACTGGGTTGAACTCTGATCTTCATTAACACTACAGTACCATCAATAGGTTAATGAATCATATCTAAAGCAGGTGGAGTGGTTAATGAATCATATAAATGGAGGTGAAGCTTTAACTAGAGTCTTCACAAATAAATGGTCAATTGATCACTGGTGGTATCAATTGAGAAATTGAATTATGTTTGTTCTGTTCGCTCAAATCTCAAAAGGGCCTTGATGATTAACTGATCTCATACATCAATTCATTCCTTTTATCTCATTGGAAGCTTTTGAGACATTTGGAGGCTTTAGAAATTTCTTATATCTTATTCATGATGAATGCCTTGAGTCTAGTAGAAAGAATAAACAGAATCAGAACCCCCAAACATTAATAGCACATTAGAGTCGTAATTTTTCGATAGAATTTCCAAAAGCATTTGATCAAAAGAAAGACGAACTAAGCCAATTTCATTTCTATTGTCATGACACAATTGTACCAGCATTAAGGTGGTCTCAGGTGAGTTGGAAGGCAACTCCAAAACAACATTTGGCAACGTATATATGGTGGATGACCATTTCACTGTGGAAAAACAAAACCCTATTCTGCC
>NW_024869938.1:0-1832 GCF_013358625.1 Macadamia integrifolia
AAAAAAAAAAATCTAAGTCCCTCCGGCTTCTTCCTTATTTGTGCTCTGTCACTCACATGTTCTTTTCTTTCTCAAATACATTTTTCTTTTCCTTCTTACTCTCACAAAGATTTTTTTCCCCCTTTTATTATATACACTTCCCTTTTCCTCTCTCTCTCTCTCTCTCTCTCTCTCAAGTTCCTCTCCTTATCTTCAACCAATCTTAATTGAAACGGTAACCCCAATTAAAAAAAAAAGAGAATCCAGCCTTGATTCTTGTGGGTTCCTTTCAATTTTGCTGAAACTATGTCCGGATTTACATGGCTTTGCAATTGGTTTGAATCACTCAAAGATCGTATGCATATTAACTATTAGATATGAGTTCTTAGTGGTGATCTCGACTTGTGTTTCAGGGGAGAGAAAGCGAATGCCGTTACCAGGAGATGTTGTTAGACAGGGGAATTGAGAAACATGATTTGGATTAAGATCTTGGAATCTGTCCTCGAACTCTTCCCAATCTCTTTTGTCTATCTCTGTTTTGGTTGTCCTTCTGTATCTAATTTTAGTTGCTTGTAGATTTTAACTCCTTTATCAATGATGGATATCAACAACCTGGTATTACTGAATAATAATTTGGTATAATGTTTTCGCCTTTTTCTTTTCAAAGTTGGTTTGGTTCTCCTTATGTTTCTAATTTTAGTGGCTTGTAGATTTTAAAATCATGTACTTGTGACATTATAAACCATCTAACAATACTTATTGGGTATCAACAGTCTCGAACACATGTACAGCAGTTGAATCATTCATCATTATCTGAAACCTTTTTAGTTGATATCTTTCGGATTGCTAGGTATCATAATTTGTAGGCTTTCTACCCATGCATTAGTGATTAGTTGGAATTTTCTACCCATTGAATAGTGTGTTTAAACCAACCATAGTGGACCTTGATTACAAATCACTATTCTGGTTAGAAGTCAAGTTTGTGACATTGTGTGGGTATTGATCCACAAAGTTTGACCAAAATTTTTTTAACCCCAAAAAAATAAAGTTTAATTATCCAAAATGTTTTCTTTGATCTTCAACAGGAACACAGAGAATTGGCAAGGGAAGCTTTCAGGAAATCATTGGTGCTGTTGAAGAATGGCAAGACTGCATCTGACCCACAGCGGAAGCGCGGGAATCCATTCCAATACCAACACTCTAGGTTAAGGAAATGGGGTGGTTTAGTATAATCTATAAGATTGTCATCAAATGCATCTTCACACAATTTTCTTGAACATTGCTTTAAAGCAAATGGTACCAAAATTTTGGTTTAAGTAACTCACACATCATAATGTTTTTGTTGTGGATTTTGAGTCAAAATTTTTTAGATATATTAGAAATAATGAGGGGAAAAAAAAAAAAAAAAAAAAAATGCAGGGCAAGCAACTGATAAGAAATTGTTTTTTAGCTAATGTAGTGATCATGAGTTGTAGAAACACAACCCTAAAACGATGCAGAAGATAATGGAAAAAACAAAAACAAGTAATACACATAGATTTACGAGGTTCGGCAAGATTGCCTATGTCCCCGGTGAGATGAGATCCTGCTTCACTATCAATGGAGAATAGGGTTATAGCACTTGTCCCTCACACCTCTCAGTATTGCTTACACTACAAAGAAAGAAACCATCACTACAAATATATAGCAAAAAACCCTAATCCAGAAAGTACACAATTGCCCTCAAATAAAAAATTCGTGCAGGGGGCTACACCCGCCTCCACCCCTTGCTATGCAGGGGGGCCTCTTGCCCCCTTGCAACCCCCACGGTCCGCTAACCGGCTAGCGGGATAGCCGTTCTGCCGGTCAAGGCA
>NW_024869939.1:0-1827 GCF_013358625.1 Macadamia integrifolia
AAAAAAAAAAAAATCCTATGCCATAACGGTTATGGGGATGTTCGATACCTGTTCCGATAACTGCAGTGAAACCATGCATGGTATCGGATTGGGGATCGCTTATGTTTTCATCTATTTGTGTTAACCTTTTCTTTGAGGTTTTGATATATTTATTTATTCAAAAAACAAAAATTTTTTTTTTTATAGTGGATAGAAAATTTTCATAGAATTTATCATTTATTTATTAAAATATATTATATATAAAAAAAAATTATTCGATTGGATTTGTTTGAAACCAAGGTTTTTATCTCTGTACCAAAAACAGAAAAAATCTATCTTAAAAAAGGTTTTGATCTATTTGTGATGGTTATTCTATTCAATAAATAACGTTTTGTGTCAAAATTAAAATTTTTCGTTTTTATTTCAGAAACTCAAATGTTGGAAAACAATAACTATGTTCCATCAATTCTTATACCTGACCGAGTGGAGGATTGCCAAATCAGTCAAACAAACTTAAAGAAGATTAAGAAGGGGATTGAGATTCGATCGAGGTGGTGGCAGCCACCCACTGTTGATCATTTGTCCCGGCGCAGGTGTGGACAGAGAGACTCGGAGATACAATTTGGTGAGAACGATTAAGTTATTCGTTTTCGTCACTTTTGTAGTTTAGTCTTCTTTTTCTTTTCTCTACAGTGGAGTTCTGGGTTTTTTAAATTTTATTTTTTGTCGAAACCTAACAATTTGCAGATTAAAATAAATAAGAACCTTCTCTTTTAAACAAACCTCAGCGCGTTGATGAAGATGCATTCAAGTTCTATTTCATTTCTTCTCTTCTTCTGTTCTATCGAAAGGGAGAAAAGATGTATACTCTTAGGCTTGTAGGAGGGATTGTCATCCTTCTTCTTGTAAAGAAACTCTTCGACAAAAGAATCGATGCTTCTGCAAAGGGAAAGAAGGACGGATCATCATCATCTGCCACACAAGAGTGCGATTCTGTTTCCTCTTCTTCTGGGTGGGATTACGAGGTATTCTTGAGCTTTAGAGGTGAGGAGACCCGCACCAACTTCACCGATCACCTCTACAACGCCCTCCTAGATAAAGGAATCCACACTTTCAGGGACAACGAAGAACTCCGAATTGGAGAAAAGATCGGTCCGGCTCTTCGCTCTGCGATCCACAAGTCCAAAATCGCCATTATCATATTCTCAAAAGGCTATGCTTCTAGTAAATGGTGCCTCCTTGAACTTGCCGAGATTGCGGAGAGCATGAATAGACAATTTAAAGTGATTCCCGTTTTCTACCAAGTAGTTCCATCGGACGTTCGAAACCAGGCTGGTAGCTATGAGAAAGCTTTTCGAGAGCACGAGAAGAAATTTGACAAGGATTGTGTAGAGCGGTGGAAGAAAGCTATGAGAGAGGTTGGTGAATTGAAAGGATGGGATCTGAAGAAGACTGCTGATGGGTAAGTCCTCGATCAACACTTCTCTCTATTTTATTTTGAATCGGGAATTGGATAGGTGAATTTGCCTTTGCTTGGAATTGGTGACACCGATCCAGATTCTTATTGCTCCTAAATCGTTACTGTCTTTTGAATTGGATCGGCCAATCCAATTCCTAGTCAGCTTGGATTGGACTGATTCCTGAGCCAATTCCATTTCCACCACAAAAATAGCTTTGTAGAATCTCAAGCCGATTCTGATCCGATTCGGAATGGAATTGACTTTGACCGATTCCATACCTGATTCCATTTTTTTTTTTTTTAATGGCATTGGGTCGATCTCCATTGATTCCGATTGGAATCAGCTGGATCGGAGAAAAAATGTTTGGAGTTTTTGTATTAAGAAAATT
>NW_024869940.1:0-1823 GCF_013358625.1 Macadamia integrifolia
CACTTGTTAGCGAGAGATTGAGAGAACTCCCAGGAAGTAGCAGCTGACTTTGACTTTAACTTTAATTTTGGATTTTTTTTTTTTTTATTAAGTGAAAACTTTAATTTTGGATTTAACGGAGGGAAAACAAAGAGACTTTAACTTTGGAGTCTTCTAATATTAATTATTTTTGGTAAAATTCCATTAAAAAGTATTTTAAATGAATACGAAGAGTTAAGTATTTTATATACGTTTTCCATAATAAAAATAATCCACATCATCATTTGACCGTATAGAATTAACACGTGCCCTCCCTCATGTGGGATTGGGCGTGGACAACTTAGAACTCCGTGAATTGGGGTACTTGTCCCAAGTCCTAACGACGTGCCCAGCTTTTTTATTTTAGGTGGGCTAACTTGAAAAGGCCCACTGTACAATGTGGACTTGCTTATTGGTCTATCAGGGGATGCACTGTATGTATTTACTAATTGTGAATGATGGGCTGCAGAGTGGGAGCTTAAAATTGAACTGAACCTACATGTTGAAACTGCACATCCAGACCCTTCTCGGCCCAGTCCAGTTTTAGGCTGCTAGAACAAGAAACTAAGGGCCCGTTTGATAACGTTTCATAAAACACGTTTCTACCTTTTCTGTGTCTAGAAACGGTAAAAACGGAACAAAAAGCGTTTGATAAAATTGTTTCATTTCACTTGTTTTCAGAAATAAAAATTGAAATTTCTACTTATTTATTGTTTCGTCGTTTCTGAAAACGACTCGTGACCATTCTTTCGCTGGTTACTATCGATTTACAGAAACATGACTTATCAAACACCTTCAATTCCGTTTTTGTTTTTAGAAACGAAAATTTATGTTTCTGCCGTTTCTTGAAACAGAAATGGCAAAAACATTATAAAACGGGCCTAAGATTTCTCAAATTTATCAAAATCGCCAAATGACCAATTAAATGGGAGAAGTTTGTATTATTAACTGGGACAAGTTTTAAATTAGGTTCCCATATATATATATATATATATATCTCATGTTGTAGACCCATTTTAAGCGCACCGAACCCAAAAAATTGGTGTCCAATTCTAGTCCAATGTCTTCATAGATTATTCCACCATGTGTCCCAACTTCCAAGCCATTCTTGTCGGCCATTTTGGGCTTTTAACATTTTATTATCATGATCATAGTTAGTAAATTCGGATTCGGGAATTATTCGAGCGGAGAATTATTCAGAATAATTCGATTGATTAATTTAAGGATTCGGTCAAAAAAGCGGACAAAATAAAAATCGGAGTCGGATTCGGATTTGAGAATTATTCGATTAAAAAAATAAAAGTCGGGTAAAAAATTTGGATATTATTTTTATAGTTTATTGTATATTTTTTTATTTATCAAGTTATTAACTTGATTTGTATACTTAGAAAGAGCAAATTACTTTATACAATAAAGTTAAAAACTATGAAAAAATTATCATTGAGCAATGGAAGCAATGGTTATTGTAATCCAATTTCTACTCATGAAATAGATTAGGCCCCAAAACAGTGAAAGCAAGATTACAACTAAAATAAAACAAATAAATAAATTGACCACAAAAAATTTTCACTATCATTTTGGTTGGGTTCACAAGACCCATATTGCACTAAGACGCACTAATTTTTCAAAATTAAAGCAACAATATAAAAGAAAATTGATTGATACGGCTATATAAATCTGTCCTAGTCCCCCGGAACCTCAAATTATCCATCAAGGCTTGATGACTCCCCTATTTTAGGATGAACTGATGAAGTTATGAGAAAGAAACGAAACAAGTAGTAGATTTGTACGATTGTTATAGAAGA
>NW_024869941.1:0-1814 GCF_013358625.1 Macadamia integrifolia
TTTTTTTGGTCTCAATACTTATAATTTTTTGGTGCAAACCT
Source organism: Macadamia integrifolia (assembly GCF_013358625.1). Classification (NCBI taxonomy): domain Eukaryota; kingdom Viridiplantae; phylum Streptophyta; class Magnoliopsida; order Proteales; family Proteaceae; genus Macadamia; species Macadamia integrifolia. The sequence goes on from NW_024869941.1 coordinate 42, forward strand.
TTTTTCCTTTTTGTGAATAACAAATTTATCTGAGATAGTTACGATTGGTTGCATTGGCCCTGTAAACATACCTGAATTGCCCTCCTTGATACATTAGGGTGCATTCATCCTTGTCTTTGCAAGGAAAGCAAAAATGATATCAAACATCTAATTAAAAAAAATTATATAAATGCCTTTTTTTTCTTATTTATTTCACATAAGATGGTTACAATTCAATGTAGCCATGCATGGTTAAATTGGGAATATCCATTTTTTTTTTGGGTGAAATATCCCAATTTATTGAGTTTGAAAGGGAGAACCTACATATCATGAAGCAACATTGTGGAATTTGGCCATGTAGTCTCCCCTTCAGAGGCAAGGCTTTCTTGGCGAAGGAATGTGCAACTAGACTAGCATTCCAAGGAATAAAAGGAAAACAATGCATTGATAAAATGAGGAGATACATAAACAATATCAACCCCTGAAATTTCATCCAAGCATGTAAGTCGTGATTGTTGATTATGTCAATTACTTCTCCACAGGCACTTTCCACCATGAGGGCATCGGTTGCCTCCAAAAATGCATGGAAGAGGGCCAAGCAGATGGCAGAACATTAAAAAACTCTTAGGGTTTAAGGTGAAATGGAATCTGATGAAATTGTTTTAAATGGGTGGTCATCCTTGTTACTGTTGGGAGTTATAGAGTTTTAGTCCCACATTAATTGTCTATTATTTTGAATGTGTCTTTATTTATACACTTGTTGGTCCCTTCACCTAACAGTTTGAACTTTGTAGATATCTAATAATTCGAGGTACAGCTTCATTGGCCTCTTGGATATAACCCTCAAAAGAAAACATGAGCCATTGCCAAAGATATATACCATGGAAGGAAAGATTCTATGAAAGTGCCCTTGTGCCTTGCCTACTTACAAAGAAGATTCCCAGAGTCTAATTAACCATGCCACATGGGAAATTAACACTTACTCCATTGCATGGGATTACTTCTCCATATACACTGTATCAAAGCCCTATATGCATAAACTAGAGAGAGAGAGAGAGAGAGAGAGAGAGAGAACTTGTGCATGTTTTTGTCTCTCCCTTCCCCCTACCTACTATAATTCTCCAATGGTTACAATCCTCATACTTAACAGTGGTGGGATTCCAATGAATGATTACAATTATGTCGAAAGTAAATAGTTTTATTATGATTTAGCCATCTACTTTACAATGTCACACTGGGCATAAAAATATCTATTTTATATCTACCGTCACAAACCTAATCCTCCAGAACATTATGTACAGAGAATTTGAATAACCTATTAGACATTAAAACAATTTCTAAACCATTGAAAATAAGGAAACTATCTACAAAGCAAGACACCATACTCCAATTTTCTATCCAATCGTGAATAAATAATCTCTCTTGATTTTCATCCCTATTGAGAAGAAAGAGGAAAAAAAAATTAGGAAGATGATAAAGGATTTTAGAAGGGATTTCAATGGATCTCGGAATGATCGGTTGGAGATAGGTGTGTAAGTTAGACCCTATCGGTCTCAGCCCTCCCTAAGCCCGAACAGGGCATGGGCTAAGATATCTTGGCCCTGTGGGCGGGTCAGGGCTGGGAATTTCTGACCTCTGAGTCAGGACCGGCCAGGGATAAGGCATCAGGTTGAGCCCAGTCCAGCCCATTCTTCTTTTTCTCCTTGGCCTAGCCCAGCCCCTGCATCTTCTTTAGTCCTTCCCATTGCCAAGGCCAATGAGGATCAACCCGGCCCAAACCTGAAGGTGGGTCAG
>NW_024869942.1:0-1799 GCF_013358625.1 Macadamia integrifolia
TCATACAAAAGCAGTGTAGGATCATTACACTGATCCGTACGCATTATTAATCGGTTATGATTGTTTTTTTTTATTTAAAAAAAATCCATTGATTTCTCTTTTGGAGAACCGTACCAAAAAAAAAAAGGGTGATTACGATTTTGGTTGTTTTTTTTCGTAATGATCACGAAAGGTGGGGGGTGGGGGGTGTCACATTCAATTTTCGGTGGCCAGTGACTCGCTTTTGTTTTTTATTGCCTTAGAATATGTACGTGTAGGCACCACACGAACTCACTCATCTGAACCATTCAATATAATCCAAATCAAAGTTGGGTGGAAAAACAGTACGTATGGTGAACAGTTTGGGCCTCCTTTGAGCAAAAAAAAAAAAAATCAGGACTCATTTGGAAACAATTGTTTTAAATAAAGGAAATTCTGAAATTTCTATTAAGAGAGGATAAAACAGGAACAAATTAAGAGACAAAGGGCTTTTGTGTAAGTAACATAAATTCTGGTATTATTTGTAAATTAGAGGACTTTATGTCTTCTTCATTCTCTCGTTAGAGACTTAAAAGAGTTCAAAGATGGGGATGGTAGATGTAGAAATAGAAGACACAGTCGGAATTTCTCTCGGAGTCCAAATGCTATGAAACTCTAGGGTATGATTCACAATATCCTACCCTATTGAACACAACCGATGGTAATGTAAGGCTAGGTACAGATACCCAACCCCAATAAGGACCACCAACAACTCCAACACTGATACAGATATTAATATAATAGTAAAGCCCAAACTTGTAACATAGATCCAAATTAAAAGCCAATCAGCTAGGTCATAAAAGGGTTGTAAAACCAGAAAATAAAATAATGAACACTCACTAAGGTTCAGATATATTCAGGCCTCAAACAACCCTCAAAGTTATAACTTGAGTTGATGGCTGGATGATGAGATCTGAACAATCTTGAACTAGATCAAGAAAATAGGAGATATTCAAGAAATCGATAACTTGACCTGAAGGGGCTCTACAATGCTGATCGAATGACCCTCTTAGGGTGTCCAATATTACTTTAAATTATGGACTCAAGTGGCGGCAGGATCTGGGAGATATGCTGGCCTGCCGCCAGGTTGTTATTGGGTATGTGGATCTCCATTGTGGCAGAAACAGGTGATGAGGGCTTGTATTCAGCCAGCCTTCAAACATGTCTCGGACAGAGTAAATAATGCTCAGAAAATATAGAACAAAGAAAGGAAAGAAAAGAATCGATGGAAGGGGGAGATTGGGTTGAGCTTCTCACTCTCTCATAGGTCTCTCACCTCAACTGCATCTCACAACATTGTTTGCAAAAAAAAACTCTTTCCTTCTTTCTCAAATCGTGTGAGATTCTCTAGGAGTTGGTTGCAATATATAGGCAAGAATGCTTGCCATAAAAAATGAAGCGAGGAAATAGGAAACAATGAAGTAAAGGAAACCAATTTGCTTGTAAAGACAAACAACTTATTACAAAAGGAAATAACTAAGTCTTCTAGAACTTCTCAATCGAGCTCCTCTCGCTGTCTTTCTGGCCAAGGCTGAATTAATAGAAAGAAATCCTAATCGGTAGCCTTAAGAAAGGTTTGCTGCCCAAGGTAAGGAAGCCCAAGTGATCTTGCATATCTTGCTGTCTGTGAAGTGTGAACTACCTTTGAAGCCCCAATTGAAGATTTGGTCTACATCAGATGGTCACCCAAAATAACAAAAGATGAAATCCCATTAAAGGCCTGAAATTGTGTCTGGCAGAAAGCTTCAGGTCAGACCTGATATTCACAGTAAGAGTCACAG
>NW_024869943.1:0-1797 GCF_013358625.1 Macadamia integrifolia
TTTTTTTTTTTTATTATTATTATTATTATTCATAATCATTTCAACAAGGCTATGTCTGATAACCAAGAAAAGAAAAGGAAAAAACAGTATAAAAATTATAGTTTTTTCTTGATTTAAGAAATCCTTTTTGTGCTTGACTGTTCTAAACCAAGGGAATATTCTTTTTTGAATTTCAAAATACAACTTCAAAATGGTGAAGTTTTCTTCTGTTACCGACAAAAAAAATCTTACAAGAAACACAAAAAAAAAAATAAATAAATAAATACAAGAAAATATAAAAAAACATTTTTTTTTCTTTTGACGGTAATTAAATATACTATTTTTATTTTCTTATCATTTCATTTTTTTTCTATTCTTTTCTTTTCTTCTCTTTTCTAGATTCTTTTTTCTTCTCTTAGTTACCAAACACAGATTAAATTGCTGAAACACCCTCTTAACTACAACCTTTTTGCCACTCCAACTGCATCTGGGTCTCTTAGGATTGAACAGAAAAGGATTTCAAAGTCTGAACTGAGTCTTTGGGGGTTTTTTTTTTTCCTGATTATGCTTTGCCGTTTTGGAATTTTCAGCTGGTACTGAAGGACCCAGAAGCAGCGATAGTATTGTTCTGGAAGGCAATAAACGAAGGAGATAGAGTAGATAGTGCACTCAAGGATATGGCTGTGGTGATGAAGCAGCAGGACAGAGCTGAAGAAGCCATTGAAGCCATTAAATCCTTTAGGTATCGTTGCTCCAAACAGGCTCAGGAATCCCTGGATAATGTCCTCATCGACTTATACAAGGTATATACATCTAAACTAATTAATAAAGAAGATAATCGACCTCGACAGAAAATAATGAATTATCTTTTGCATACTTGGCTGACTATGAAGATAATCGACCTCGACAGAAATGTGGAAGAGTAGATGAACAGATTGAGCTGCTAAAGCAGAAGCTCAGACTGATATACCAAGGGGAAGCCTTCAATGGCAAACCCACCAAGACGGCTCGCTCTCATGGGAGGAAGTTCCAGGTTTCCATCAAGCAAGAGACTTCCAGGATACTTGTAAGTTGTTATCACATGAATTGCCTTGTTAATTTCTCAACTAGTTCCGGTAGTTATGGCTGGATTTTAAGAGAGAGAGAACTACCCATCTTATCTAGTCTTTTATTGATTGGAGTTCCATGCGGAAAACGGAAATAATAATAGGAAAACGGAAATAATAATCCCACATCGGATGTGAGTAGCCCGATGCAAAGACTTCTTAATTTCTCTACTGGTCTAACAATTATAACTGGATTTTAATTGAGAGAGAGAGAGAGAGAGAGAGAGAGAGAGAGAGAGAGAGAGAGAGAGAGCTATCCATCTTGTCTAGTCCCTCGGAATTCGACAAGAAAAACAAAAATAATAATCCCACATCGGATGTGAATAGCCCGATGTAGATACTCATAGGCATCTTTGTTGCTTTTATTTTTTAAGCTTTGAATTTAACCATAGCCGAAAATTGCACTAATTAATTCATCTTTAGGCTTTTCAAGCTCCCTGAAGACTATATTTGATTATAATCTTCCAATTGTTAGAAATCATTCATTATATTTTGTTCATCCAACTGATGATCACATTGATAATTGAAACGCAGGGTAATCTGGGTTGGGCTTATATGCAACAAAAGAACTATGTGGCAGCTGAGGTGGTATATCGAAAAGCTCAGTTGATCGAGCCTGATGCAAACAAGGCCTGCAACTTGGGTTTATGCCTAATCAAACAGGCAAGATATGATGAAGCCCGGTCTGTTCTTGAAGATGTCCTGCAATGTA
>NW_024869944.1:0-1794 GCF_013358625.1 Macadamia integrifolia
TTTAATTTCACCCTTAAGACAATACAGGAAATTGAATCCACATCGGTCAGACATTACTATTGATCGATAGTTAAAACCATGGTGAGCGTCACGTACCCAACGCTCTTATGTGCCTACCTCTTTTCTCATGTGAAAAACATATTCTATTGTTTTGAGAAGGAAAGAGATACACATAGTGAGTGAGGACAGAGAACTACTTTGCCTTTATTTTATTTTTTTTGTAAGAAAAGGTGACACTCGGAATGGCACCATGTTTTCGATTTATGAAACCTACACTAAGCAATAATCAAGTGTCAGAAAAAAGAAAAAAATGAAAAAAGTACCCTATTTGTCTGATGTGAGAAATGCCAGGCAAGCAGACCAATGAGAGCATTTCAACGCAAGTAGGGATGAAGGCAGTGTAACCATTTCATGCTTGTTGTATCCAAGCATTTCTCACACTAAACCGGCAAGGTTCTTTGCCCTTTATTTGTTAAACTTTTAAGAAATACTTAGACATACCACCGGTGTACCATAGACTAGCTCCCTCTGGGTCTCTCTCTTGGCCCCCTCTGTCCCTCTTGTATGATTCTCTGTTGTATACACCCATTGGTGCCACCTGCTAACTTATCGCACTTGAGTAGTGCGCTTATCCCTCTCCCCAATTCCTAATTTTTATAAAAAAACAAAAAACAAAATTTCATAATTACGTTGCACTGAGAAAATGTAATGTTGATGTTTTGTTGGGTGAAATTTACAACTTTAACCCTTAGACTTTCTTTGGTTGTCAAGAATTTCTTTTCTTGTCTTTCCTATCAATTTCTTGACAACCCTTTTAGAATTTTTTAAATTTGTTTTTTTATTCCATTTATTGACGACCAAATTAAGCAATAAGGGATCTCCTCTCATGTCAAACTCTCAAGTTGTCGAAATTCAGTGTCTACACTAGGTCTATTAGGAAACTAAAGCACAGCTCTGTCTGAAGTGTGAGATCTCTTATAACAATGCACCTCAAGGGACACAAGTAGAAGTAAGATCATCTCCAATTCACGGCTCATCCAACTCCTTCTAACCTCTCACATGCATGCCTGAGGCTATCTGCCAACCATCTAGGGCTGTGTCCACCCAGGTGTTTGGGCTGCATGCATGTGAGAGTTTGGGATGGAGATGCAGAAAAAGGGAGTATGAGAGAATCCGGAACCACATGAGTATGATATGAACATCGAGTTGATTACTAAACATGTGCATCAGCCATTCAGCCATCAATTAGCAACTCCTACATAACTGTATGTCCAGATGGTGCATTGCTTCCTTGGTGCAAAAGAGAATTTCATGTTTAAAAGAATGGAACTTCAATAAAATTATAGTACAACAAACAACAAAGGGAGTATACACATGTATATCTGCAGTAGCAGACTAAGAGGACACCAAATACAGTAGATGTACCACAAAATCAGTAATAACTCCTGGTAACAGTTGAACTGGCTACTTCCTTGATCGAGCGAGAGAGAGAGAGAGAGAGAGATGGACTATACTTCATATTCTTTTCTATTTTCGTGTAAGTTTCATATGCTGCAAATGAATACAGTAATGAGTAAAAACCAAAGATTTTTTTTTTTCAATAAAGTAACATAAAAGAATTTTGATGGAAGCAGAATAGAGGCATCTTACAGGGACTCGATGGAAATGCCAATGTACTCTGGCTGGTTAAAGAAATTCATTGCACTTGGGAAGGCCAAACTCACAGAAAGCTACAAGAATTCAAGTCCTGTGTCACGATCTTGCTTTTCCAATGGCTCCCTCTCGCTGGTTCCT
>NW_024869945.1:0-1786 GCF_013358625.1 Macadamia integrifolia
AAAAGCCACACTGCGCACGATTCACTTCGAGCGTTTGTGACGTCACGTGGTGGCACACTTGTGTGCCATCGTCGTTCGTCTAAAAATCAACAACGTTGAACCGTGTGTGAATGCCAACGACGACTAGGCGAAAGCCAAGTTGTCGTGGTTGCAGCGCCACGACTCGTCGACTCGATACATCGAATCAGCGAGGGTGTGCACTGCTACTCAAGCGTTCACCATCGTACGACGTAGTAGGCGGACTCGACGTCCGAAAAGCGTCGTGACGTCGATGTGGAACTTTCGTTCGACGTCGGCGTCTAGACGCGGACGGATATCGTGTCTGCCTCGTTTTTTTATCGTTGGCCTCAGATCAGGGAGGATTACCCGCCGAATTTAAGCATATTAGTAAGCGGAGGAAAAGAAACTAACTAGGATTTCCTTAGTAGCGGCGAGCGAACAGGAAAGAGCCCAGCACCGAATCCCGCGGTTCTTACGATCGCGGGAAATGTGGTGTTCGGGAGGTTCCGTTTTCTCGTGGTCGCCTACTCTCGTCCAAGTTCGTCTTGAACGGGGCCGTTTTCCCGTAGAGGGTGCCAGGCCCGTAGCGACGGAGTGCGGCCGCGAGAGGAACTCTCCTCAGAGTCGGGTTGCTTGAGAGTGCAGCCCTAAGTGGGTGGTAAACTCCATCTAAGGCTAAATACTACCGCGAGACCGATAGCGAACAAGTACCGTGAGGGAAAGTTGAAAAGAACTTTGAAGAGAGAGTTCAAGAGTACGTGAAACCGTTCAGGGGTAAACCTGCGAAACTCGAATGAACGAACGGGGAGATTCATCGTCATCCTTAGGGGCGTGGGCGCGCCTTCGATGGGTGCCGCCCTTTCGGGGTGTCGGCGCTCACGTGACGCGCTCGCAGCTCTCTGAGGCGGCGTGCACTTCTCCCTTAGTAAGGCATCGCGACCCGTTCGGTGTCGGTCTAAGCCCCATTCGGGAGTCCGTCGGCTTCGGCCGCCGGACCGACGTGGAGGCCGACCGACTGCCGGACGGTATGGATACGAAACGTGCACGCGCTTGGCGCGTCCGGCACGACGCAAGACGCCGTCTGTCCGAGGTCCTGCCGTGAGGCGGTCTTTGGGCATGCGACGTCTGTTGTGGCAGCCGTATCGTCTCGGACGGTGCACGTTTCAGTCTGCGATGATTCAGTTTCGGGCACTCGCAGGACCCGTCTTGAAACACGGACCAAGGAGTCTAGCATGTGTGCGAGTCATTAAGAAATGAAAACTGAAAGGCGTAACGAAAGTGAAGGCGTGCGCTTGTCGCGCGCTCAGGGAGGATGGATCCGGATCTAGGTCCAGGTCCCGCACTCCCGAGGCGTCTCGTTTCCAATCTGCGAATGCAGGCGCGCTCTGAGCACAGATGCTGGGACCCGAAAGATGGTGAACTATGCCTGGTCAGGTCGAAGTCAGGGGAAACCCTGATGGAGGACCGTAGCGATTCTGACGTGCAAATCGATCGTCGGAACTGGGTATAGGGGCGAAAGACTAATCGAACCATCTAGTAGCTGGTTCCGTCCGAAGTTTCCCTCAGGATAGCTGGCGTCGATGTGTAACAGTCTCATCCGGTAAAGCGAATGATTAGAGGCATTGGGGCCGAAACGACTTCAACCTATTCTCAAACTTTAAATGGGTGAGAACTCCGGCTTACTCGAACGATGAAGCCGGAGATCTGATGACGATGCCAAGTGGGCCATTTTTGGTAAGCAGAACTGGCGCTGTGGGATGAACCAAACGTAGTGTTAAGGCGCCCA
>NW_024869946.1:0-1785 GCF_013358625.1 Macadamia integrifolia
TTCCTTCTGCCAGTCCTAGGAATAGATTCATGAGATTGGGCCACTCGGGTCTGATTCAATGAGATTGGGCCACTTGGGGCCAAGTCAATGAGATCGGGCTACCTGGGGTTGAGTCAATGAGATTGGGCCACTTGGGGCTGGTTCAATGAGATTGGGCCACCTGGGGCCAGGTCAATGAAATTGGGCCACCTAGGGCCGAGTCAATGAAATTGGGCCACCTGGGGCCAAGTCAATGAAAATTGGGTCCTTGATTCTTAAAAGTTTACTTCTTGATTTAGAATTTTGAACTTTGAATTTTGACTTTTGATTTGGATTCTTGATTCTTTGATTTCTAGCTCTTGAACTTCTTAGCTTTTGATTTGGAATCTTGAACTTAGATTTTTAGCTCTTGAACTTTGAACTTTGTGTGATAATTTCCATCGACCTCACAAATTCAGATTTCACCTTCCACTTTCATGTGATTTTACCTATCAAGTAGATTTCACTTTCCATGGGATTTTAATTTTACCTACCAAAAGAAATTATTTTGAATTTTGTTTTTGTGGTAAGAACTCTTGATTTGCACCTTGGAATTAGAATCTCATTTTTTTTGGAGGATGAATTTTCTAACCATAAAATGGTCCCCCCCTCATGTTCACTCATTATTCCGAGTTTCTTGAGTTGGGAACGATTCATAAGCGAGTGAGCTCGAGTTATTGAGTTTCTTCAAAAATTCGAAGTTACTTCTCATTTCTTCAGGGTTTCACAAAATTTCTTTGAGTTTTCCTTTGAAGTTCTTCATGGTTCTTGAGGAGGGGGCCATTTGGAGAATTTGAAGTCTTTCTGGGCCTTTTTGTAAATTGTAAAACTTTTTGGGGTTCTTTGCAAATTTTGAAAAAATATGGCGAAAGAAGAAAGAGGAGAACTCCAGGAGAGATCAGGTTGGCCGGTGGAGAGAGATGCAGCACATCCTCCTAGGGGGATGATAGTCCCGCGGATTGGTACGTTGGGCGAACACTCTCTAGGACCCAAAACCACATATATAATGCGGTGTTGGGCAAATGGGTAAGTCTTTTATTATTCATTTCCCTCTTGTTTTTTGTTCATTTTTGCATTTATGTTCATTTGTGCATTTATTATTATTAATTTTTTTTTTTTTTTTTTTTTTTTTTTTTTTTTTTTTTTTTTTTTTTTTTTTTGCATTTTTATTATTTTTTTGTTATTTTTGCATTTTTTATTATTTTTTTTAAGGAGAATGGTGATGGAACACTCCCCACATTAGCTAGGTATGGCCATCCCAACGCAGTCCGAGAGTGGTATGACATGCTTCCCCATATGGTACAGGGGCAAGTGGACTCCACTTACCTATGTCGCATACCCTTTGGAGGGAGACCTCTATCTATTCTTAAGACTTTGTCAGTGCGGGAATTCATAGAGTTGACAAGCATTGAGATTCCAGAGGCTCAGACACATATCCTCTTGGGTGTGATTAGAGCCCATCGGATGAGGAATGACCTAAGGGTGAACTCGGGTAACCTTGCATAGGTGACTCGCTCCTTCCTTCTATTTGCTATAGCACAGTGTCTTTTCAGTTACCTTCGGGGTGGAGTAGATATCCGCATGGTAGCCCTCTTTCGGACCATTCGTGACGTCAATTCTTGGGATTGGGGTTGGGGCGCCTATGTATATCTTCTGCGGATCCTAGACTTGTTGGCATATGGAGATCGAGGCCTCAAGGGGGCGGGCTACATTCTCTAGGTAACTTTGCATTTCTTTTTGTCATTTTTTCTCTCTTTTTTTTTTTTT
>NW_024869947.1:0-1780 GCF_013358625.1 Macadamia integrifolia
TTTTTTTTTTATCTAATAAAATATAATCCCCTACAAGCCCCCACAAATTGTTTCCACTTCAAAGAGGGTGGTAACCCCAAGGAAGAAACAAGGGTGGTGACAAAAAGATTTGAACCCAGATAAGATATTTCTTGAGGTGTTTTATGCATTACGAATGACCAATGGATCAAACCCCCTTAGGGTTAATGTTAGTAGCTTTCTAATACTTAAGGCTTATATATATATATATATAGAGGTTAAAGGATAATAAAATTAAAACCAAATAAAAAGAAACATCACAGAGCAAAATAAAAAGCACGTGACTGAAACAAGACCCAAGAAAAACCGACCCTAGAATCAGAATTTACCCCTCATCTTCGGCATTGCCATCAGCATGGGGAATTCAGCTTTTATTTGAATCGGAACCGAGGTCTTCCATTTGCATCAGCTATGATCTCCTCCCATACATGCCAAGGTAAGCCACACGAACACAAGACACCCGTCTTAGCCGCATTCTTAGCTAAAAAATCTTCGGCATTGCCATTAGCAGGACTCTAAAATGCAGCTAGAAAAATCTAAACTGTGGTTTGGTATTAATATCGTCTAGCATCTCCTCAATGATAAAGTTTAGAAAAGAGATTTCTGTATTGGACACACCTGATTTAGTCGCATCCTTAGCAAGGTAGTCTACAATCAAGTTGGTCTCTCTGAAGCAACGTGATTTTCCACGTGATTCTCTTTAAATATGGCTCCACTGAAATCCAATCTTGCATTACAAACCAAGGAATCATTCTGGATTGAATTGACATGACAACAGTCGTTGAGTCAACTTCTATCCATAGTGCATGCACCCTATTGTAAATGGCATGGTGGACACCCTCCATCGGCCCCTGAAACTCAACTACATAGTTGGTTTAAATTCCAATGAAAATTTTAAAGGAGCTGATGATATCACCCTTGTAGACTCGAATAATCTCGCCAGCACCTGCTTTTCCTAGATTTCCTATCAAGCACTCATCCACATTTAGTTTCATCCAGCCCACTAGAGGTTTACACCAGAAACCTCAAGTGGAAGTCTAGTTACGGATGGAAGAGCTTGTAATCCTAGCCTTCGACAACACACAAGGTCCCCATATGACTTTACCACCCCTCTCAAGTTGAGTTGCAAGTCTTTTATATCCCTCTTCACCATGTTGAAAACATGAGTTCTGGGTCACCATCTACCTTCATATCTTCTTGTATTACGCTCCTTCCAAATATTATCTGCCATCAAAATAAGGCCAGCTGACCAGGCCTCCTTAACTGACAGGATCCTACACTTCCTAAGCCGCCATTTCTCTCTCTCTCTCTCTCTCTATATATATATATATATATACATGTGGAAGAAAGAACGCTACCCGATAGTCTGTACATGCACCAAGGCACAACGGGTGCAAAAGGACTCATTGAAGATGCTCGCACGCACCCTCCCATTGACCCCAGGCACTGGTGTGTATGTGCACTATCGAGTAGCATTCTCTTGTCTATATATATATATATATATTTTTTTTTATATAAATAGAAGTAACAGACATTTCTCGTCTGGAACTTCTTTCTCTTCTCCATCTCCCCTTGGTTGGGTTTAGTCAGAACTTAGAATGGATGCTGAAAGAAGACCTAGATTTCGATTCATATAGGGATTTCTTTCTTTGGTGAAGTAATGGATCTCCTCCCTTACTGATAGCCATGATAGCCATGCCGAAGGTGGGAGAACGATTCCGAATTTTTTCCCTTCATTCTTTTTATGTTTCTGATTTTCTTT
>NW_024869948.1:0-1763 GCF_013358625.1 Macadamia integrifolia
GGGTCATTCTCCAGGACCCCAATTTTCGCTGTCCGAGGGCTTAAAGTACCCGAATTTTATAGATAAATTTATAAGATAATTATCTTGTAATACTGTGGAGCTGAAGAATATAGTGCATCTAATGATTTTGTAAATTTATGACTGCAAGTATTTTAAAAATAATAATTTAGGGGGGCAAATTGACCTACCCTGGCGCGTCCGCAGCCCAAGTTACACTGAAACTCTTTGTTTTACAGTAACTTAAACAAGGAAAACTTTGTACTTAAATGTTTTAGTGACTTTGTGAGTAGTGAGCTAATGTAAATCTATTTTTTTCTTGTCAAAAGTCTTGTTAGTTTTTACTTAAACAAACTTTAAAAGTTTGTCCCAAGCTTCAAGTTGATTCCATTGGCGTGATGTTTGCGCACTCGTATATGGCGAACGAAGAGTGGTAGGAGGGAGGAGATTGATTACGGTGGTCAGTTCAGTGGCCGTTTGCATTTTCCAATTGATGGTCATGTGTTTGTGCGTAAGGTGTGTTGGCTATAACTGTCAGTATATGATTCCCTTGGCTTTGGTTTACTTTGAAATTGATTCCTCTGTGTACTATAAAAAAATCAAGTGGGAAGATATAAAACATTGACCCAGTAATTTTGATGGTGGTTATTGACTTTAACATTGTGTTATAGTCAGATTTAAAATATATTTATAACATTTTCTAAAATCGATAAAATAATAACTAATATTGATTTCCTTGGCATTGATTCCCTTGCCATTTTGCCAAGGGAATCAATATTCCATACAATTTATTTGGGTCCACTATGTAGGTTCGAACGACGTTGTTGCGACACACGCTGTTGCGAATGTTTGGTCCACTACTTCATAGGTTCGAAAACTCATAGACTCGAATTATGTAGTTCGATACACGCTGTTTCGAACAACATTTCCATTGCCTCATACGTTCGAATGCTCGTAGATTCGATTTATTAATAACTGTTACGTGACTTTGTTTTTTAAGGGTCCGGTATGTTGTAGCGAACGATACTGTAGCGAAGGACGTTGTGGCGAAAAAAAATCATCGTGGTTGCTGGAGCGAAAGGTCATTGTAGCGAACTACGCTGTAGCGACGGACGTTCTGGTAAAAAAACTGCAGCGAACAGTCATTGAAGCGGAACTAAAGTTTTATTTCTCTTTTAATAAGAAACTACAAGCATTCGAACGTTTAAGGCAGTGGAAATGATTTTCGAAACAGCGTGTTTCGCGACAACATAATTCGAGTCTATGAGTTTTTAAACCTATGAAGTAGTGAGCCAAAAAATCGCAACAACGTGTGTCGCAACAACGTCGTTCGAAACTACATAGGGGGACCCTTAACAACCCTTAAACAAAAAAATAGTGAAATATATATTTTACGCTTCTGGAATTTATAAAACTTGACTCTATCAAATAATACACAGCGTCAAGAGGGTGTTAATTTTGTAAAAGTAGGTTCCATTCGAATATTAGGTACCTACATACAAAATTAATATTATATAGACTTTTTTGGTGTATGTTTGACATTTGAGTGAGTATAATGCGGGTAAAATAGGGTATAATGACAGAAACTTGAGTATAGATTGATTCCCTTGGCATGTTTATTTTGATTCCCTTGGCACTATTTTTTAAATCGCTGTAACTTTTTAACTGGTAATGAAAATTTTGGGCCAAAAGCATGAAAAACCTTATATTAATGTATATTTCAAGGTTTAATACTTATTTTTTTTCTAAATATTAATTTAAAAAAT
>NW_024869949.1:0-1763 GCF_013358625.1 Macadamia integrifolia
CGAAGAGCGGTGAGTAACAATGAAGATTTCATGGCTGAGGTGCATATGTTAAAATTCTTTCAACCGTTGAATCTTCATTGTCACTCACTGTTTATCACAGAAAATTTTGATCCAATTACATTGATATGGGATCAATTAATCGGATGCTGATATTTGAAACCTTGAATTTTATTGTTGCATGATTTCACCACTTATTCTAGGGTTTTAAGAGCCTAAAATCTAAATCTAAATCTAAATCTAAATCCATTTGATTTGATGAGAAAAAGGGTTTGTCAAGTGATCAAATAAAACAAAGATCGATCATGAAAAAATACATATATACACATAATAGTGATATACACATAATAGTGAGATATTATCTTAAACCATGTTCTCTACGTACTATCAAAAGAGCCACATCATCATAGCCTTTCTAGCATTATACCTTAAACCGGGTAAATGTTTATTTTTGGTGAATAATACATTTGAAATTGATGTTGATACACCATGTCTACCGAAAAAAAAAAAAACTGGTACACCTTACACCATGAGTCCTTACCAATAATTCACAAAATTTAAAATGGGATAGATACATAAAAAATTATTGTATAATCATTTTTTTTTAAATCAAAAAAATATTGTATAATCATTTTTTTTAAATCAAAGATAACTCCACTTCAACGAGAAAATTTTGTGAGAGTTGTCTCCATCTATACAATCCGGTTTCCTAGGCCCTTGGCCGTTGAGGAGGGGATAGGACTTATTGTTTATACAACCAGGTGATTGTACGAGTCAGTCTCTAATATCTATCTCACTTTCTGCCATTATAAGGATAAAAAGAGATACATTTAAAAACAAAAAGAACTGATGTTGAATGTTAACTCGTATGAGTAACTGATCATTTTTGTTGAGGAGTCAACTGCGGCGGCACCTCCGTATGTGACAATGGGTTCTGCTCAAAGAATGAAGAACTAGGAGGTTCATGGAATAAGGATTTGGGGCTTATGGATAAGGAGCTTTAGTGCTTCAAATAGAGAGAACTTGTGGGTTTGAATGATTAAGATCAAGGCCAGTAAGTGAAAAGAAAAAAAAANGAGAGAGATTTAAGATATAGGAAGGGATGCTCACCTTCGTTGATAGCTCTGGAACTGAGAGAAACGAGGTGCAGCTGTCCGCGAGTTCATAAAGCTTTGATTTTATCATATAAACAGAGAGCTTTTTCTCCTTCTCATTTATCTTTCTCAACCTCATTCATTAGTCATTATTCCACTACACGGTAGAGTGAACAAGTGCAAAGAAGAATCTTCTTCAACACTGTATGTGCTGCTCTCCAACCGCATGTGAAGTGGCTTCTTCAACATTTATGTGATTATGTCTTTTTATTTTTTATTTAATCAAATATTTAAATAAAAATTTCTCTTTTCATATAGCAATCAATCACTAACGCTTTTTTCTTTTCTTGACATTCAAACACAGGCTAAATTAATCATTTAGGATCGTTCATTTTTTTTTTTTATAATAAAAATAGAAATAAAATACACAGTAGAGCGTAAAAAGACTGTGCTATCCCAATCATACACTGAAGATACTCTTTCACAACCTCCTATTGGTTTGGGTGTTGACGTATTCCTATGCCAGCAAGGTAGCATCCTTTCTCAATCAGAAATAAATCAATCTTTAAGAGAAAGAGTATAGTACATATGGGGGAGAGTTCCTTGACGTAGCCTTAAGACTGTTCAGTTAGTGGTCCTCCTAATCCACTCAATTTGTTTATTTATTTATTT
>NW_024869950.1:0-1759 GCF_013358625.1 Macadamia integrifolia
TACCTACGTCCAAAAATTTCAATTAACCAGGGAATTTTTTTTTTTTGGTATAACACCAATCTTGCTTTGTTTTTCTCATAACGTGGCCATCCTCATTTAGCTTATTTCTAAAGACCCACTTTGTACCAATGACATTCTTTTCAGCTGATCTTGGTACTAAAGTCCAAGCCTTTTTCTTCTCTATTTGATCAAGCTCCTCTTCCACTGCTTTCACCCGACTTCATCTTGTACCGCCTCTACAACTGATTTTGGCTTTACAAGAGACGACATAGAGTAGGTGTTAGTAGTCTTCATCCTTGTGGTTTGAACACCGAAACTTGGATTACCAATGATTTAATGACTTGGATGTTTCGTTTGGAATCTACTAGGACTCAATATAGTGTCCTTTATTTGTTCCTCTAAGTCTTCATCTGTAGGTTCAATTGATTCAGATGTGCTGTACTCCTTAATATCACCATCTTCTCTTGACCTTTCTTGCCTCTGCCTTTTCCTTGGGTAGGATTCCTTCTCGTAAATAGCTTAAGATGGGGTCTATCTAGCTCAGCTCCGAATCAATCTCCATTACTCTTGCTTTCTTTTTTATGCTCGATTGGGAAGAATTCCAAAAAGACTTAGTTGCCCAAGCTCAGAGGACTTTGAGGTGGCTAATATAAATAATACGTCTACGGATGCATTTTCTACTCAAAGCTTGTTATACTTTAAAGAACTCAAATGCTTGGGAGGAGAATTGTACCTTTTTTAGATATTCCACCATTCTTGGCTCCTTAGGCTCTGTACTGTAACGATTCTGTTTTTTTAACATGATTTTGGGTCTAGCACACTTTTTTGCATTTCTATTTTTTTGGAGTGATTCTGCATCTTAAATGTTGTATGGTAATCGCCAAAAAAAAAATGATTTTATAATCTGAAAGAAACAGAAACATGTATGGTTCGTACTTAACAGAATCGTTTCTGTTAGAAACCAATATTTACATAAAGTGCCATCTTCACCATGGGTGTCAAAGTTGTGATTTTTAAATAAAATCTAAGGATAGTCAATGGTTTTTTAATAAATTCTAAGTTATGAAAACCATGATTACCCAAATAACTTAAGTCGAATGAGACAAATAAGAATATCTCCATATCAACAACATGGTGTTCACTTCAAATATGAAATATTTGGCCGTGTTTCCTTGCCATATGAAATATGAAATGTTTCAACAAAAATATGATCTATCATAATAACATAAAAGTATGAACAATAATAAAAGCAAGTATTGACATAATTCTTAAAGTATCTAATTATGAACTTAAGGGCATAAATTAGGTCTTCCAATTTAATTCTTAACTGCAAAACATGTCCCACTACTTCAAAGTTTAAATCCAATCATCAAAATGTAATCATGTAATTTGAGCCATTCCGGCTTTAACAGCTAACTCATTTGCAATCTTTTTCCTAAGATCATCCATCTGTCTTCTTCTTTCTGCTAAGCTTATACTAATGTGAGCCGGTAGTACATAATCTTGAATTTCTTCAGGTTCCTCATTCCACCAATTTTCACCATACTCCTTAAAATTCTTGTCTGCAATTTCTTCCTCCCGAATGAAGTTGTGAAGTGCACAACAAGCAATGACGATGCATGTTTGGGTGTTCAATGGAAAACATGGCATTTTGCTCAGAATTGGGAAGCGCTTCTTCAAAGAACCAAAACTGCGCTCTATAACATTCCTAACAGAAGAGTGTCTATTATTAAATAGCTCTACTGCTGTCCTTGGACGT
>NW_024869951.1:0-1754 GCF_013358625.1 Macadamia integrifolia
CCAAAACAAAATAAATAAATAAAAAAATTTATTGTGGATATAAATTTAGACATGGTAAACCAAAACCAAGCCCAATATGAAATTGATAAAATCCTGACAAGAGAAAACTGAAATAGACTGAAACTAAACTAAATTAAACAAATCAAAGCCAAGCTTTTCCTTATTGGGACTGACAAAAACCTGACAAGAGAAAACTGAAATAGACTGAATTTCCTTTTGCGCTGCATAGTTTTGAACACAAAGGTTGAACCTCATTCCTTCTTTTCTAAGAGATGAACCTTACAAGAAGAAAAAAAATATATATATATATATATATATATTTATATATATATAAGAAAGGAATGGGGTCCACAAAAAGTGAGTCAATTTATGGACTACAGATGTCGATTATCCATGCTTTCACATTTGTTTTCTTTTAAGGTCCCTCAGGGCTTGGACCATCTACTTGAATTTCTACTGACTTGTAGAACAAGGCAGACTAATATATATATACCCAAAAAAAGAGTCGATTAAGAAATCACGATTGATCTCATTGGTCCAAAGTCAACAGAAAAGACTCATGACCATCGAATAGCATCCACGTTTTGTGGACCCCATTCCTTTCTTTCAAACGGCCTAGTTTTCCTATATCTTAGATTCAAAGTCGTGAATGATTGATTCCAAAATTTTCAATGTGAGAAATTTCCTTCCCTTCCACTTTCCAAGTGGATGCTTGATTGTATGACTTTGTAGTCAGCAAATGATCATTTTCGTTATAGAGACGAAAGTTCTTTTCCCTTGCTCTTCCTTATTAGCTGGGTGCTTGATTATTTGATTTGTTCAAAAAATGATCATTTTCAATGAGTTCAATTTTCCCACCGTGTTGTTGGGGTTAGTGTTTTAGTCAATGGTATCGGTCATCAGCAATCTATATCCAATGAAATTATTCATATCGAATCGATATGGGATCAAAAAGTAATACTTTCACCAAAAATCTAAGGTTTAAGTAAATCACTAATACTGAATTGATCAGATATGGATTGATTGATATGTTTAATTCAATACTAATTCCTGAAACCCTAATTGCAAGAGATAGATTGACTATGGCCAAAAATTGAGGTCTCATATCCTAATAAATAAAGCATTATAATTCTCCCATGATCATTCACCATTAAATATGAATCTATGATCATATCCTCCAATATTTCCAGGTATGATTTTATTCATTCTGGTAACAGCATGGACTCCGAACCTCTCTGACACTATCTCACACCATTTATGGGGTTTGGTACGTACAACATGGATGGTGTGAGATATGACTAGAGGGAACACCCAGATGGAGTGGATCTAAATTCATTATAAACTGTCTTAAGCCAATGACATCACCAAGACAAGAAAATCTGAACCCATTTAATGAATGATCTGAAAGAGCTATGATGATTCTATAAAAAAAAAAACTATGATGATTCTACCCAATAATAAAAAAAACTACGATGAAAATACCTTTAGTTTTCACGCCATGATGGAAGATAGCTCTAACAGACTAACACTTGTCAATTAGAGGATTGACTAAACCATCCATCTTGGATTCTTAGTAACTCTTTTCAAGCAAGGATTTACTTATCGGTACTTAAATCAGTATCAATCTTGACTGATATGGGTCCGATATTGACTTGAGATCAACTGTATTGGTTTGGATCAATCAATATTGCCCTTATTTTTCATAAAAATAGTTTTTTTTTTTTTTTTTTTTTTTTTTTTTTTTTTTTTTTTTT
>NW_024869952.1:0-1754 GCF_013358625.1 Macadamia integrifolia
GGAGATTCTGTGTTCCTTTTATGTAAAACCTTTACCATATTTGGTGATTATATTTTTCGCATGTAATCTTTATTTTTTCTTTGAAATTTAAGGGATTGTGTGAAGGAAAGAAAAAATTTAATAAACAGGTTTGGATTGATTTTGAAGTTAATTAAATTCAAGGTTATAAAATGCTGAATTGGGTATGAAATCAGCTGGAATCAGTCCCAAAAAACCCTAAGTAGTATTGGTCCTTAGATCTGATCCCAATAAACCCTAGTACTATTGGCCCTTAGATCTGATCCCCAAAAAACCCTAGTACTATTGGCCCTCAGATCTGAATTTTCAACTATTCTAAGGTTTTGGTCCGTGAATTGACCATATCGTTCATGTCCGTGGATTCAAATCCCAATCGGGTGATTTCTGATGGTTGAAATGCTTACAAACAATTGATTTTTTTATTATCTTTTCTTGTCTAAAAAAATGATGTTCAGAGAACCCTTCCCCCACGTGATAATTACATTAAGGGAGAGGATTCAATAAAGGCAATGACACCCTCCATTTCAATTTTGGTGTTAATTAAGAAAATGACGTGTGCAAATTTTTGCGTAGACCCCTCTCACATCCTACACGTGGATCTAAAACTAATTATTTTCGAAATGATTCGAACTATTTCAAAGACCCAATTTTTATTTTTTTTTTTAACCTTTCACGTTGGGCTGTTTCGTCAACTAACATTAAGACTGTTCCTCCCCCTTCCCCTTCCCCTTCCCCTTCCCCTTCCTCTCTCTCTCTCTCTCTATCTTGAAGTCTGGATGTTCCATTATGGTATATCTCAGTGTCAGATATTTTGGGTCTAATCCAGTTTGCTATACTGTTTTCAATATTTCTGAATATCATCAACTAACATATATCAGTTAGTCCGCTATATTTTTTCTTGACACAAAAATAACAAGATGGCTCCACCGCTCCATGTGCTTTGATTCATTATGTTTTTTTCTCAATCAAGAACAATGCTAAAGTTTTTGTTGGTTTCCACACCCAAATTAATCTCCACATTACAGATTGGCTGGTTAAGGCTCAAAAACTATGATAGGATATTCAATCATATGTTACTTTTCAGTCTAATATAATTTTATGATACTACAAAAATTGTTTGAAAAAATCAATTCTTTCATTAAACCGTTAAAAAAGCAGAGTTGGCAGCCATATGCTTATATGCATGCGAACAATATAATTGAATGGACACTTTAGTTAAAACAAGTGACTTATTTAAGGAATTTTAAGAATGAGCAGATGTATTGGTCATGTGGCAATGTCATAGTGTATGCTAACACCTCCTTCTTTCTATATCTCTTCTCCCAAAATAAGGAGCAGATATGTCATTTACAAAAATATGCATGTAATTTATGTTAGAAGTCCTGATTTGCAAATTCTTGAACTGTTGTAGCCTGATTTGTAAAATTTCCCCCCAAAGAATGGAAACATATGGTGGGAGCCCAACCTTAGTTTGGAAAAAAAAAAAGCCAGCAACCTAGTTCATCCTCGGGTTTGAGTATACCGGCCAAAGTCAACCTTTAGCCAGAATTGGCAAACCACAGCAATTGTTGTGCTTTATTAGGTTAAGTAGGGCCAGGGTTAGGAACATGTCCAGGTGATTTTTCTAAAGGATCTGAATATTCCTCAATCACAAGATTATATGCTTCTTTCTTTTCTTTTCTTTTTCTTTCTTTCTTTTGTACCTTTTTTTTTTTTTTTTTTTTTTTTTTTTTTTT
>NW_024869953.1:0-927 GCF_013358625.1 Macadamia integrifolia
AAAAAAAAAAAAAAAAACCAGAATTTTTTTTCTCAATTTTCTTTTGAAAATCAGCCATGCGAAACGACATCTCATTAATCACTTTTAAATGCAATCATCTAAACTGAATGAATTAAATTCTTTACTTTTTCTTTTAAAAGATGAGTCTTGTTGCTGGGTATTATTGCTAAGTTGATTAAATTAGCTTTTGTTTGTTTAAGTTGGTTAGTACTTTGATATCTGTGATTAATGACATAGGACAGAGCAGTTCTGTGTTGTCAAGTTCATCATGCAAGTGGTTCTTTGTGCAGCTTTGTTTTTTACGTCAGTTCAAGAGTTCTATAGAGAAGTCTGATTACATGGCACTACGCTTGGGTTTTATCACTGTGAGTATTCAGGTTTATTATGCGAATGGAGTTCCTTAAATAGAATAAATTTTGATCATCTTTTTAATTACTCATTCAGTGATTCAGTATCCTCATGTATCAATAATTAGTAAATTTTTCAGAGACCATCCACAAGCTTCACGACATCTATCTGAAAGCAATTTATTTGTTTATTTATTTTTAACATGAGAGCTGGAGAGTATACATTACATGCCCCTTAGCGAAAGATGTGAATGAAGTATGTTGGGAGCTAAATGAATCCCACCTTTGGTGCAAAATATATTGATAATTGTAATGGTGCATTCAGAATGACTAGAGTTAGACACTGAGACTTAACCAATGTGTATGAGTTACAGTTGAACAAAAATAGAATTTTGGGATGTTTAAAAATACTACTTGCTGATTACTTGATTGGTTGTATTGTAGGCAAGGATTAAAGTATCGGTATCGATCGTCGTATCGGTCGATCAAAATTAAGATACGTATCGGAGGGTATCGTATCGTATCGGAGATACACTAAGATACGCTAAAGATACACACATAAATGGATAAGAAATATTTT
>NW_024869953.1:981-1749 GCF_013358625.1 Macadamia integrifolia
AAAAGCTATTGATAACATGTATTATGCATAAACACTAAATTGAGGGTATCGTACTAAGAATTCAAGGTTTGTAGTTGTCCCATAAATGTAAAATCCTTGTTCCCAACCTTGATTTCCACTTTAGTTAAAGAGAAATATGGCTGACAGCAACTTTGGAACAAAAACCCTTCAAAAAATCGTGTTTTTCTGAAAAATTACCCATCTTGGCTATTATCTGACCGTAGCGCACTGTATCGGTACATACCGATACTCACCGATACGTATCGATACTCACCGATATGTGTTGATATATACCGATACGTACCGATCGATACATACTGATACTCACCGATACGTACCAATACATATCGAAACGTACATTTTACCTCAATTTTATATTTTTCATAGTCGTATCGAGGCATATCATATTGTATCGATGTGTATTAGTGGTGTATTGATGCATATCGGTATGTATTGTAGGATATATATATCGATACGAAAGGATTTTAAAAATTTCATGTATCGTATCGGTGTGTATCGTATCGGTCGGCTAAATTTAAGATACGTATCGGAGGGTATCGTATCGGTATCGGAGATACTTAAAACCATGTCTTCTCTTTTTCTGGTGATTTGTGTTATGGATCGGATCCATTAGAATTGAAGACAACATCAGCCAATCTTAACTCTTTTCATCGGAAAAATTTTTGTTGCTGCTTGGGTTGCAGCCACCCTGCACATAGTATCCAGAGAAATGGAATCCTAGGGGCAGGTCTACCCCTGACATTTCAT
>NW_024869954.1:0-1737 GCF_013358625.1 Macadamia integrifolia
TTTATCAAATAATAATAAATATTAAATCAACTTACAATGCGTCAAACGTACCCAAAGATACCATAAAATATTTTGCAAATGCGAAAAAAAAAATAACTAGGAAATTACAACATTTTTATATTGATATTTAATCAATATACACTTTTTCGCATAATGCTGTCTGTAAAAACTGTACAGAGTTGCATTTTTTTACAAGAATAAATTTATTGTTACCCAAAATAGTCTAATCTATAATAATCTTTTAAAATAATATAGGTAGTACACTTTTTGAAAGGAAAGAAAACATTTTTTTAAAGCAAATAGTTTTTTTAGATACAGCCTTATTCTACACTTCACGCAGATCATCTTTATTTTCCATATTTGCAGTGTCGGCATTTTTCTTGTTACATTAGATCAGGATGGGGGGAAACCCATAACATCGAACCTAGATTCTAGACTAGTGGAATCGGCCATCGAAGTATGTTGTGTGGCAAGAAGATCGAATGAATGGAATAATAAACCAGCATGGAGGGATGCATATGTTAGTAGGATAGTCTCTGAAAAGAAGTAGGAGTGGTTGGTTTTAATGGCCAGTAGAACCGTTAAAGAATGATAGGACGAACCTCCTGTACTAACTCTTTAGTTCATGCTGGCGATGCAGTAGAGTACCAGAAGATTGGTGCAAGGCTGTCATCGTTTCGCTGATTAAGGACAAGGACTCACAGCATGATCGCACAACAAGTCAAATGCAGAGGTTTATTATAAATGATTATGTTTTACCTATTATAAAGCTGGTTACCTATATCGAAAGAGTGATGAAAGAAAATAATATGATAATATGGGATGTGCAAGGTGGATTTAGAAAAGGTATGGGATGTAGAAATTAGATCACTATGAGCGATTTCCGAGTAACATCTTGCGGAACACCAGAAATAATTCTGCGCGTTTGTTGATCTAGATAAGGCCTACTACCGAGTGGTAAGTAAGGGATGATTTATGGACTACACTGTCTGAGTATGGGGTGGACGACCACCTGGTCTATCTAGAATATATGAGAATAGTTGTCAGAATTATTAGGGCCTATATGTATAGACTGCTTTGATATCTTTCGAGGCACCAGACAGGGATTTGAAGCATTCTCTTGGCTGTTTTTGCTGCGGAATGAAAGACACAGTGATAGCAAATATTGAAAGAGGTTGATAAGGCCTAAATGGTTATTTTAAACTTGTAATATCGTTTTTAGGTGACAGAGAGCACTACACTAATGTCTGGCAATGTCACTATTAAAGGACAACAAAATATGTAACTCAGTTTCCTAACGTCTGGCAATGTCACCTTTTTGGTACAACCCAAGACCAGTGCTGATAGTCGTATCTCTAGCAATGTCCTATAAAAATGACAGTTACTTTTGTTGTATGTTTTGTGCATACATACACAGTTTTATGAAAAAATATTGCGTTATTATAGTAATTTACACTTTAATTTACCACCACAGAAAGTTTCACGACACAATTTTAATTTTGAACCACTTTTTTTTATTAAAATACACGGTGCGTACGCTTACCTCGAATATCACGACTTTCAAATATATTTTTTTAATATTTATTTTATAATTGTCGTATTGTGAGCTTAAGGAAAGGATAGAATTATATCTCGAGACGCTAACAAGTACGCGAAAATGTATGAATTGGTTTTCGTTTAAAAAATAATTGTAGTTTTAAGGACTGTCCTAAATAAATGACAAAAAGGCCTTAAGGG
>NW_024869955.1:0-1733 GCF_013358625.1 Macadamia integrifolia
AAAAAAAAAAAAAAAAGTTCATATTCCAATATGGCACTGCTTGTTTTTAAATTTACAAAATTTCATAGGAATTTCTTTCTTCAGATTGTGCTCTGAAAAATCTTACTTGTAATTTGATAGTAAATCCATTATATATATATTTTTATATATATATATTTTTTTTTTTTGATACATTTGAAGGCACACTTTGTTGCCTTATATGGCTTACTCATATCCTATATATTTATGGGACCCATCGATATATGGTACTCGTAATTATTAGATCTATGGAATCCTTTTCAAATTTTCTATAATGATGTTTTATTCAATTATTTTAAATATTTTTACCATCAAAATAAATGGCGCACAAACATTGAAAATTGTTACAATGATACTATACAATATTTTGCTTCCTACAAACAAATAGTATACAATATTTTGCTTCCTCCAAACAAATAGTAGACAATATTTGTAAAAATTTTCCAATATAAATCCTTGAACCAAATGGAACCTCATGAACAAATATTATTACGATTGTATTGCATTTTGACACCCATTATATTAACAAATTGTTTGGGGCCACACTGCTTATTATAGGTACAATGGGCATCACAAGCATTTATTTATTAATTAAATCTTTCATAACTCTTTATGAGACCAATCATGCCATTATGAAATGCATTAACACCCCTTTTTGTTTTCTTTGTTGTTTGTCAAATTTAAGCCCATAGCATATCTAAGCCAACCCAGAAGTTCACCAAGTATGGGTGGGGTTTGGTCTAACTTGGGCCAGACTATATATGGGTACAAATCCCATTATACAAATTTTTAAAAACCATTGTTCACTATCATTAAAAAAAAAAAAAAAAAAAAAAAAAAGAACTTCACTATCTACCATCTGGCCCATCCCCACTCATGTACTGCCATGTGGTAGATTATGAAATGCAGTTTTTCCCAAAATGATAATACAAACTTTTCATTAAAAAAATTAAATGAAAATACAAAATAATTCTTAAGAGCTTACGATTTCTTTTTTTTTTTAAGATTGAAAAAAACCTAAAATATATAAATAAATATATATATATATATATATATATAACAAAAATATCCTTATTAGTCATAATTTTTTGATAGCATGTTAAGAGTAAAATACACTCAAAAAAGCATTTATAGAATTATTTCAGTTAATTTATTGTTTTTTCCCCCTAAACAAGTCTAATACATATACAAATCAGATAGTGTTAAAGTTTCCCCGCAACTACTTTGAATTTTTTTGAATGATAAGGTTGTTTTTATGCTTTTGCATGTCTTAAAGCTCTAGAATTTTATAATCGGCTATTAAAATATATTTTTATTTTTGGGTTTTTCTTACTGACATTCCTTAAGAAAAATAATTTGTAACTTTTTTACCAAAAAAAAAAAAAAACTATAATGTATTTTTTCCCTTTTAGTATATCACATTTTCTTATAATGAGGGTAAATATTGTCATTTTACATATATACTCAAAAAATGTGTATGAAAGTGACAACTTTTGATAATGACATATAGTGATAAAAAAACAAGTTGGTGTCTCGTGCCAAACGCCATTGTACACTAACATTCCTGGTAATGGGCCTTCGCTCTAAAATATGGGTGATCGAGACTCCTAATGCCTTGAGCATGTTGAGCCCTACATAGGTTGAATCTTGGTAGCCTCCAACTCCTCATAGTATCCATTTATTATAATAATAACTACATATCAGCTGGTGGAGTT
>NW_024869956.1:0-1722 GCF_013358625.1 Macadamia integrifolia
AAACTTCTGTTTCACAAGCTAAGATAGTAAGTGCCTTCTTTTTGTATTCAAACGAACAGCTTATAATTAAGATACATACATACATATACTTACGCCGTTTCCCCGGAGGGGTAGGCAGAGACCAAAGATTTCCACTTGCTACGATCCTGACATACCGTTCGCGCCTCATCTACACTCATTAATCGTCTCATACATGCTCTCCGGTTGGTAGAAGACCGTACATCCCCTTTTTTCAAAATATCACTGATTTGATCTTGAAAGGTTCTGCGCGGTCTTCCCCTACCAGAGTTTCCATTCATATCCGCTAAGTAAACTTTCTTAGTAGTACGACTCTCATTCATTCGCTCTACGTGTCCAAACCACCTTAACATACCTCTCTCAATCTTGCCAACAACATCATCTGTCACACCACATCTCTTTCTTATATCTACATTCCGTATTCTATCACTCAGCCTAATACCACAAATTGCACGCAAAGAACGCATTTCCACTGCATTCACTCTACTCATATCTTTCTTCTGCCATACCCAACATTCACTTCCATACGTCAGTGTCGGGATAAGCACACCGTTGTGGATTGCAACCCTGGCCGCCTGTGACAAGTTCTGCTTTCCAACAACAGTGCGCAAAGCACCGTTCACTGCGTTACCTGCTTTTACTCTCCTTTCAATATCTCCTTCACACCTTCCATCTCTCGTAAACATACTGCCCAAATACACAAACTCTTTTACCTGTTCAACTACCTTGCCATCAACTAATATATTACATTCAGTCAAATCTTCCTGTCTTTCCATCACCATGACTTTCGTTTTCTCAACATTCACTTTCATACCTTTCTTTCCAAATTCATCTACCATAAGTGTTATTAAATGTTGAAGGTCCTCTGCGGATGCGGCAACGAGTACCTGGTCATCTGCGTATAAAAGACACTTCAACAATAACTCACCCATTCTTAAACCCCTATCAGTCCTCTGCATTTCATCCAGACAACCATCCAAGAATAGGTTGAACAGCCACGGTGACGCCGTGCAGCCCTGTCTCACACCCCTGGAGATGGGAAACCAAGCCGACAGTGCCCCGTTTATCCTTACACATGCACCTGAGTTCTCATATAAAGATCCAAGCGCACGTATAAGGTGACTATTCAACCCAAACTTGGACAGTGTTGCCCACAGTTCACTCCTAATCACTCTATCATAGGCCTTTTCCAAATCTACAAAAGCACAGTAGACTTTTTGATGCTTTGCCAGATGTTTTTCGGCTATGCATCTTAAAGAAAAGACCTGATCCATACATCCCATTCCCTTTCTAAAACCAGCCTGAACATCCCAAATATTCGCATCAGTTTCAGTCATCACTCTTTCAATCAGTACCTTTGCATACATCTTACCAACAACACTAAGAAGGCTAATGCCGCGAAAGTTTCTGCACTCTTGCTGTGATCCCTTGCCCTTAAAAAGTGGAACAATTACAGCCCTGCACCAGTCCACTGGTACAGTGCCACTCTCGTAACACTTGTTGAAGAGCAAGTACAACATAGATGCCACACAGCCTTGTCCGGCCTTAAGCATCTCCAGCGTTATCCTATCATACCCAGCAGACTTACCCAATTTCATACTTTTCATTGCATTCAAAATCTCAATCATGTCGATACTCTTACTTACATCTTCTATCACTTCGGGATTATAAGGAGATTTCTCCTTTTCTTCCTCTTCCTCACTA
>NW_024869957.1:0-1722 GCF_013358625.1 Macadamia integrifolia
AAAAAAAAAAAAAAAAAAACAAAATTAATCTGATATCAATAAAAATAAAAAATTAATAAAATATTGATAAACTATTAAGAGACGAAAGTTTTACTCATCCATACAGTTCACCTACCATTCGAGGGTTCACAAGTCCCTACAGGGTTTTAGTATAAATCTGAAATACCATTATGATATCCTTTAACATTTATATGAAGCCTATGGTGAATCAATCACCATGGCCAAGGGAAAACTTTATGTCAGCATGATGGCAATTTAGAAATATGGGGCATTGATGATATGTCAGATTTGGATGGGAAAGATATTGAGTCTTTCAATTTTTACAAAATGTTAGACACAAATCAATATTGATCGTAGTATGATTTCAATCTTGAGATTGTCGACATCGATACATTGACAGATATCATATTGGATTGAATTAATACCGTATTAGATCAATATTGGTGTTGTAATGAATAATTGGAAGAGAGACAGTTTTGTATTAGTATTGTTCGAATCAGTTATTTAAAATAAAATAAAAAAAAATTATATAAAATAACATTTAAGTCGAACGAGAAACACGTGGGTAGCATTTAAGTTGAGAGAGAGAGAGGCCACAAACTATTATTATCGTCCACAATAGATATAAGTAGAAAGAAAAGAAAATTCCAATTTTGTGTTGCAAGGGACAAAGATTAAACTTCTTTGGATTAGTTCAGGGTTTCAAGAATTGGGATTGGGCCCGTCGATTTTGATTAAGCCGCCGATCCGGATCGATCCTTCTACAGAAAAACACCATAAGGCACTAAAAATCACCAATTCTGAGGCCAATTAGTGTTATTTCGACCGGAACAGATCCGGTTCCTAATTCTATGTTTTAAAACGTTTGATTAATTAAAAGCGACAAAAGAAGTGATGTCAATTAATCAATTTTTATTTCTCAAAGAAGAAAACGTTTTGGTAATTAGTTGTTTAAATGCGGGGTTGATTATATGGCATCCTTTGTATTTGCACTAAAGTGCCTAAGTATCCAAATAGGTGAAGAGAAACCAGTTTTGTCTTTGACTTTTTGTTGGTGTTTGGTGTTCTTCACTTCTTTCAATGAGAGTTGAATGGTTCTCATTCAACCCTGGTATGACCCGATCTATGCGGTTGTGGGGTCAATATGGGCCCGCGGGACTGATCCACATAAATGAAATATACCCAACAATCAACTCTGTGATGGATTCCATCCATGTGGATCAGCTCATATGAGAATGGTTCTCGTACGAGAACCTGATCCACACTCAAACATGGATTGCATCATTTGTATTGGAATTAAATTGCTTCTCCCTGAGATCAGGCACAGCATACATGCCATCTATAATGATGCGTTAATTCGATAATCTCAATGGCAAAGCCATTGAGGACGCACCTTAGTCCTTAACCCAATCCCAGTGGTTGAGGATTAAATGATCCATAATAACTTTCAAAGGCTAGCCAATTGTTTCATACCATCTACAATGACGAATCGGTGGAAATCGGGAAAAGAAACTTCCTAAACTCTAGTTTCTGTATAGGATTGGTCTTATCTGGATCGGCCACCTGAGTTCAGACTCCTTAGTCCACTGGCCAAAGACACTGTATAGGAAAGTCTTCTCATTCTTGATGTTAACCCGAAGCATCCAATGATCCTCCAAAACATAGTTTGTCCAATCACCACCCCAATTATCACTCCTGAACAATACCCTGCAATCACAAATC
>NW_024869958.1:0-1705 GCF_013358625.1 Macadamia integrifolia
AAAAAAAAAAAAAAGAGTGTAAAGTAGCATCATAAGAAGCAACCTAAGAGTTCTTAAAGTAGCAAACAACAATAGCAATGGAGATTGAAGCAAGCAGTGATGTAGCAGAACACCAAAACAATGTCCTTGATCACAGCTAATCCCAGAGCACACCTACAGGTAAGCAAACAAAATTCAAATACACTTTGCTTTGCTTCCATACTCCACCCACTGTATAGCTTGTACACAATAAATAAAATAAGGAAGGAATAAGTAACAGAGTCCAAAAGTGTGGGCCTGTTCTTTACATACTCAAAACTCCCGAAGTTACCAACTAGAAGTCTAGGACTCTGTAAGGACTAACATAGACCCAACACCTGACCTTAACCATATAAAGTAGCTGGTAAGCTAATCCACCAAAAAAAAAAAAAAAAAAAATTAGGAGAGAGACCCATGGGCTTATAATTGAGGTCCATTTATGAAGCCAAGCTAAAGTTGAATAGGAACTAGCATCTGTGTAGAAGTTAATTTAGGAGGGTGAGGGTGAGGGTGAGGGTGAGGGTGAGGGTGAGGGTGGGGGGGGGGAGGGGGCGAGAAAGCAAAATCTAACATAAAAACCATTCCTTTAAATCATTAATAATATCATATTCCTCCATGGGTTCCTACTTATTTAAGCTCACCAATCTTTAATTTGAAGCCCAGGGACTACCCTGATCTTCTGTTGAGCAATGAGGAATTATGGGCCCAGGGTCTAGTTATGCTTACCTTTGGAACACCTGGAACATAAGCCTTCATGATGCTCTTCCCATGCCCGGCTCGTTGAATCCTTTCTAACTCCAAATTGGAGATCCCGTTTTCAATATGGGCACTCTTTGTGTGCACCTAAGGATTAAAGAGCCCGGATTGATTTCTAAAACAGTAACGACCTACCTGAATGATCCCTTATGCTATTTGCGGGGTTTTATGGAATTAGCGGATCTGATAGTTTTTTGAAAATAAGAAAATGTAATTCAAGGCTTTGTCTGGACATGGTACATCTAGTGGCTGTATGTCTTGTTCAACTAGTGAATTTGATGGCTGAATCAGCAATGACCTTCAGCAAAAAAATAAAAATCTACCTAGAGAGGGTGAAAAAAATGAGATTTGAGAAACTTATATTTGTTTATAATTTTCACTTTTGTATAAATTCTTGTAGATATTAATATGCATAATTCATAATTCTTGTTACATATTGCTTCAATTTACTTTTTTTTTTTTTTTTGGTGTGTTTCAATAAAAAAAAAAAAAAAAAAAAAGAAGAATTAAAACAGCTTTGAGAAAATCGTTCCTCTATCACTTGAATTCTAAACTAGCATTTGAGAAAATATTCTTGTCTTACTTGCTAGAGATAATAGTTGTTGCCAGCATGGTTGAAGAGATCGGAATTAGCACCAGAACCAGTCGCCGCTGATTCTGATCTGAATCAGTAAGAATCAGCTTGAATCGGCCAATTAGTGCCCAAAATTGAGTAAAATGACCTAGAAACGCCGGATTGGATTGAGCAGAATCGGATTGGTCGGCCAATCCTGATGCAGTTGAGTGTCCAATTGGGCCAATTAGGCTTTGGTATACTTTATTTTGGACCATGGTTAAGTTCTATAGGCCCTGGGCTTGTTAGTTGTTGGTTTAATTAATGTAATGGGCCTCTTTTATAACCACAAAAGTTGGGATTTAAGGGTACCAAAAA